>NC_044976.1:136224684-136524684 GCF_008728515.1 Papio anubis | reverse complement strand
GGAGATAGATGCACAGGCCACCTAAGAAACCTGCCCAAGTTACATAGGTAATAACTGGAAGTCTGATTCCACAGTTCATTTTTTAATCCTGCCTCCCCTAAATAAATGCATCAATGTTCTTTATGGGAAGACTTCCCATATCCTAACTATCAATTCTTCCAAAATTAATAATCAAATATACTGCAGTTCCAATTAAAATCCTATTAGAGAAGTTTTGGAATTAATAAAATTCATATGGAAGAACAGATGCTGAAGAATAAGCTAGAAATGTACAAAAAAGAAAAATCCTGAAGGGGTTTTTCTTCACCAGATATGAAAACATGGTAAAAATCCACTATACTAAAATCAAGATTGTTTGGCAGAGAAGTAGACAATAAATCGGTGAGACATAGTTGAGAGTGCAGAAATCTAAGTTTTTATGAGATTTTAACATTTGACACAGGTAATATTTCAACTCAGGAAAAAGGAATTTTCAAAAAGTAAATGATACTGGCATGACTGGCCATCTAGTTGGAAGAAAATTACTGGTTCCTTTATCTTATATCCTATATAAAAATAAATTCCAGAATGGAATAAAATTTAAATGTATAACAATATAAATAACCAAAATAAATCTAGGAGATTACATATACAATCTTGGAGTTGGGAACAAGTAACCCTAATTGAAAACCCAGAACCATAAAAGAAGAGATAGGCATATTTAATTACAAAAAACTTTTATATGGCAAATGGTGGCAAAATAAAGTCAATGGACAAACGCCAGATTTAGGATAACGAAAATGACCGACAGAGAGTTAATATCTGTGATATACAAAGAGCTCTTATCTATTAACAAGAAAAAGACAAACAAGCCAAAGGAAAAATAGGCGGTGTACAGAGAATTGTATTTAAATGACCAATGGACATAAGAAAAGATGCTCAAAATAACCAGTACTAGGTGAAATACAAATTAAACTAACAGCAAATGTACCGCCCATGAGACTGGCAAAAATTAAATAAACCAACATTTCCTGTTAGTGGCAGGGATGAGAGAACAGTGACAAAGAAATTCCTTCACACACTGTTAGTGTAAATATGAATTGTTACAGCCACTGAACATTGATAACCGAAATATATTGTCCAATTGCGGCACAGTGTGTATGCTAAACTAGTATTTGTGGCGGGGAAAAGACAGGAAAACAGAAAGAAAGAGGGAGAGGAGGGCCGGGCGCAGTGGCTCACGCCTGTAATCCCAGCACTTTGGGAGGCCAAGGCCGCCGGATCACAAGTTCAGGAGATCGAGACCATCCTGGCTAACACGGGAGGCTGAGGCAGGAGAACCGCTTGAACCCGGGAGGTGGAGGTTGCAGTGAGCTGAGATCGCGCCACTGTACTCCAGCCTGGGCGACAGAGCGAGACTCCGCCAAGAAAGAAAAGAAAGAAGGGAGGGAGGGAGGAAGGGAGGGAGGAAGGAAAAAAGGAAGGGAGGGAGGAACGGAAGGAAGGAAGGAAAGGGGAGAGGAAAGGGAGGCGGTGATGAGAAATAGTTGAAGAGCACAAGGAGGATAGAAAGAAGGGAGAGGGGAAGCAAAGGACGGAGAGAGAAGAGAAGAAGTCAACCTATGTGCAAATAGAACGTCTCTGTAAGAATACACAAGAATTCTGTCAATGGTGCCCTCAAGGGAGATCTGACGGCTAAAGTCGGGAGTGGAAGAAATCTTACTTTATCTTGTTTACCTTTTTGCGCTTTTTGAATTCAGTACCACGTGCCTGCTTTGCCTATTCAAACAAATAACAGCAATTAAATAGCTCAATGCCTATTCAACAATAACCAAAAAGAACTAGTGGATAAATGTGAATGTACCAGCGCAGGCACGTGCCTCACGCCTGTAATCTCAGCACTTTGGGAGGCCAAGGCAGACGGATCACTTGAGCCCAGGAGTTCAAGACCAGCCTGGGCAACATGGCGAAAGCCCGTCTCTACAAAAAAATACAAAAATTAGCCAGGCAGGGAGGCTGAGGAAAAAAGCTGAGGTGGGAGGTTCGCTTTAACTGGAGAGGTCAAGGATGCAGTGAGCCAAGATCAGGCCACTGCACTCCAGCCTGGGCAACAAAGTGAGACCCTGTCTCAAAAAAAAGGTGTATGTCTCAATATTTGTGTCTTACTATATATATATATTTTTATATATATACACACACACACTCTATTCTAGTAAATATAAACTATTCTAGTAAGACAAATGAAATATATGTAATAAAATATAATATTTGTCTATATATATATTTTTTTCTTCTTCTTCTTCTTCTTCTTCTTCTTCTTCTTCTTCTTCTTCTTCTTCTTCTTCTTCTTCTTCTTCTTCTTCTTTTGAGACGGAGTCTCGCTCTGTCACCCAGGCTGGAGTGCAGTAGCATGATCTCAGCTGACTGTGACCCCCTATGTCCTGGGTTCAAGTTATTCTCCTGCCTCAGCCTCCCAAGTAGCTAGGATTACAGGCACCCGCCACCACGCCCAGCTAATTTTTGTATTTTTAGTAGAGATGGGGTTTCACCATGTTGGTCAGGCTGGTCTCAAACTCCTGACCTCAAATGATGCGCCTGCCTTGGCCTCCCAAAGTGCTGGGATTACAGGCGTGAGCCACTGTGCCTAGCCTATTTCTATAAATTTTTTAAAAAGAAAATATATGTAGCTGTTTGAGAGTTGATTTTATGTTAAAAAGTCAGAGTGAGTAAGCTGGAAACACATATCGAAATAATAAAGACTCATGGGTTTTCTAAAGGTTGCCATTAAGGTGTTGGAAAATTCCCTGAGAGGACAGCCCAGTATTTCATGGCAAGCACTGCGCTACCTAATTGGAGAAGTGATTTACGGTGGCCGGGTAATTGATAATTGGGACAAGCGATGCTTGAAGACCCTGCTCTACAAATTTTGTAATCCTGAAGTGCTGAAAGATGACTTCAGTTTCTCCAGTGATGGGGTAGGAAAAGAATTAATCTTCTTGCATTTCTCAATAATTTTAAAGTAAACATTGTTGCATTATTTAAAATACATATTTAAATGAATTTTGATGTTCATTTTTAAAGGTTTTTATTAGCTTTCAGTATTATAAAAGTAATTTACCCATGACTGTATTAAATATAACATTGTGCAGGGCAGTAAACAAAAAGAATGATTTAAAAATAGTTCATGTCCTCTGAGAACCCAAAGTGTAAGATACAAAGCACAAGAGAGCTAACATTTATAAATCAACGATTCCATGCCAGTCACTTGATATATGTTTCTCATTTAATGCTCAAAATAACCATAGGGAATAGATGCTGTTGTCAGTTTACAGAAATCCCACATCTCTTGTTCTTTATCCCCTCTTCTCCCCCTCAGTTTTTATCCTCTATCCAAACCTTCACATTTGTGGAGCAGAAAACTCCATATTAGACACCAGCAACTGTGTGTGCCTGTTGAGTGGCTGCTAGCAGAGGAAAGAATCCTACAGACCTCTGACCTTAGACTGTGGAGGGTTGGACTTGACATAAACTTTGATGGGTGGGAATTTGGATAAGAGAGGTGAATGGAAGATGAAAAGGAAGACGACAGCTGTGGGTGATCATTGTGAGCTGGTATAATCAAGAGAAAGAGAGGTCATATCCAGGTTGTCTGTCTGGGGTCTTGAGGATATGGATAGATAAAGAAAATAGTAAAAATATTTAAGGGAGATTCATTCGTAAGGCATCTATAGAATGGATAGCAATGGTCTATGTTGATGACCCTGAGTCAACAAGAAGGCATTAAATTATGTCGTTTATGCACTATTTGCTAAGGAAGAAAAATCTATGAGAGCTTTTTTTTTTTTAAGATTTCCATCTAAACAAACAAACAAACAAACGTCTTAAGGCCGGGTGCAGTGGCTCATGCCTGTAATCCCAGCACTTTGGGAAGCTGAGGCAGGTGGACCACTTGAAGCCAAGAGTTCGAGAGCAGCCTGGTCAACATGGTGAAACCCTCATCTCTACTAAAAATACAAAAATTAGCCAGGTGTGATGGTGTGCACCTGTAGTCCCAGCTACTTAAGAGACTGAGGCCTGAGAATCATCTGAACCTGGGAGGTGGAGATTGCAGTGAGCCATGATCACACCACTGCATTCCATCCTGGGCAACAGAGCAAGATCCTGTCTGAAAAAAAAGAAAAAAAAAAAACTGTTTCAAATAACATTTTAGTTAAATTTAGGGTTCTTTGGCCAAGTGTGGTGGCTCATACCTATAATCCTAGCACTTTGGGAGGCCGAGGAGAGTAGATCACTTGAAGTCAGGAGTTCGAGACCAGCCTGGCCAACATGGTGAGACCCCATCTATACTAAAAATACAAAAATTAGCCAGGCATGGTGACTCATGCCTGTAATCCCAGCTACTTGGGAGGCTGAGGCATGAGAATCACTTGAATTTGTGAAGCAGAGGTTGAAGTGAACCGAGATCATGCCACTGCACTCCAGCCTGGGTGATAGAGTAAGACTCCATCTCAAAAAAAAAAAAAAAAAAAAAGTTTAGGGTTCTTTAAATTGCCCAAAGAATACAATGTGCATGGTTTCGTACACACTATTACATTAAGTATGCACTAAGAGAATAAGGTATACTGTAACATACAGTATACAATTGCATTGGCAGAATTATATCACATGACAGAAATGTATTTTGAAATTTATATTTCAACTGTTCAGTTGCTTTAAAACACTGGGAATTTTATGACAGTTTCAGCTTGCCAACTCTTCCTGTTTTTTGCCATAATCTTGCTTCTTCTGCAGGTAATTTTTTTTATCAGTGACTGTTATTTGATTTTTCCCTCTGACCTTTATTAATTCTTCAACATTTTACTTAATGATATCAAGAAAGCCACCATTACCCACTTTCCTGACTATATGAACAATGCATTTCTCTTCTTGGTCAGTGATCAGTTATTCTTAAGATCATTCTCACATTCCTTCTATAGGTTTTACTAAAGTAAAATGATTTGTTCAAGCCTTAATTGCATTCATTATCTATGGGTGGTCAGAATCACCCTCACCTTTAAAGTGTTTTTTTTTTCTTTCTCTCTTTTCCCAACAAGAAAGTTATACATGCATATCATATGCACATTACAATACAGTAGTCCCAGATGTTGCTTTCTACAGTGTCTAGAATATACAACATGCAATAAAAAAGCCTTCGGTATAAAATTTCATGGGAAAATATTGCCTTCAAGCATTACTGAAAGTAGATATCTTATTCTGGCAAAAACTAACAAAGTGTTCAGAAGTAGCAGGATTGAAGAAAAAAGCTAACAAAATGGTTAAATTTTCAGATATGTCAGCCAGTTCCAGGATCTGCAAGCATAAAGGACTACATACACATTATCCAGTCCTTACCTGATGACGACCCTCCCGAGGTCTTAGGAATACACCCAGAGGCCATCAGGAGCTGCTGGGAGACCCAAGGCGAAGAGTTTATTGAAAATCTGATTGCCATGCAACCAAAAACTACCACTGCCAACCTCAGGATCAGGTAAGAACTCGCTAAGAAAAACTGTTGGTCAAAAATTATCAGGCTGGGTCTGGCGGTTCACGCCTATATCCCAGCACCTTGGGAGGCTGAGGGGGAAAGATTGCTTGAGCTCAGGAGTTCCAGACCAGCCTGAGCAACATGGTGAAACCCCGTCTCTACAAATAATACAAAAATTAGCCGAGTGTAGTGGTGAGCACCTGTAGTCCCAGAACTTGGGAGGCTGAGACCCTGTCTCAAAAAAAAAAATTCATTTGAAGAGATATGTAGAAAAGTATAGTCTACATGGTAAAGAAACTAAATTCTACTTCAGTTAGTTCCTTATGTATTTAAGTTCTAATTTTTCAATTTGTACATCTAACAAATTTTAACACTTTTAAAAGATATTTGAATGTTTGCTCCCATTTATAAACTTAATCAAACATTTTCAAATATATTAATATTCATTATAAAGTTAATGTACTTCAATTTGTCTGCCAGACCTTCTCAAATCTTTGAGTAACTTTTATAAATCTAATAATCAAATAAATGTGGTGAATCTTAAATTCTCTTATTCCCTAATATTATATATCAATCTAATGAGATTTCAACCTAAAATCATAAATCAGTTTCTCAATTATCTCTTTTAATCGGGGTCACAAGACTGACCCCAGTCTAACACAAGGTATTACAAGGCCCAATTCTCTTAAACATTACAAATATTTACGATATCAACATATTATAAGGAAATGCTTTTAATAAACATACTAGATATGTTTATTAATGTCCCTTTGGTCACTTTGAGAGGCTATAATTATCCCAATCTTGCTGCCTTTGCTTATTAGAGACTTGTCTGTGGGACTTAATTCAAAAATCTATCATATTCAATGTAATTTCCTTAGTGGTAGCAAATCTTTGCCTTCTGAAGGTAAGTTTGATTTTTGACACGTTTTGACCTTTTGAATTATTTGAAGCCACCTGGATTGAATTCTATGGAGAAAATCAACTTTAAAGTCAAAACAGTATGATGACAAAGTAAGGAGCCATGTGACCTCTAGTGTTCTGTAAACTGGTACCAAAGCAGCACTGTTAGACTAAATACTTCATGACAGCTTTAAGGTTATTGCTTATCTTGAAGGATGACATTCATTTGACTGTGAAACCTGGAGTGTTTGTTAAAAAATTAGTCCTGGCCGGGCACGGTAGCTCACACCTGTAATCCCAGCACTTTGCAAGGCCGAGACAGGTGGATCATGAGGTCAGGAGTTCAAGATAAGCCTGGCCAAGATGGTGAAACCGCGTCTCTACTAAAAATACAAAAAAATTAGCCGGCATGGTGGTGGGCACATATAATCCCAGCTACTCGGGGGCTGAGGCAGAGAATTGCTTGAACCCGGGAGGCAGAGGTTGCTGTGAGCCGAGATTGAACCACTGCACTCCAGCCGGGGCGATAGAGCAAAACTCTGTCTCAAAAAAAAAGAAAAGAAAAAGAAAAATCAGTCCCTACTAGTAAATAGAACAACAGAGAGAGGGAATTCGAAAGAGATGTGCCCCATTTCCTACTCATCCACTAACTAAGGAAGTCCTCCCTCTTTCCTGGGCCCTGGTTTCATCATCTTTAAAAGGATTCCAAAGAGCTCTTCCAGCCCTAGTGTTTAGTGGTTTTGTGTAGAATTGCAGCCTCACCTAGGCCTGGACACACACTCCCCCTGTCACCACCCACGGACTGTGTGATTAAGAAGCCCTTCATGTCAACACAGGAATGGGGCAAGCAGTGGAATCCTCCATGCAGCTGCTTCAGCATGCTCTGTTTAGTTGCCTCCTCTTTTTCATTGTCTTGCAGATGCAGTCAGATGATTATTTTACAAAGAAATCCTAACAAAGCTTTTATAATACAGATTTCCTTGCAAATGTCTAAAATATATTGGACAGTTTCTCATCTGTAAAATGAATTCCATGGTCTCTGTAACTATACCATAGTATAGTTTTACGGTTCTGTGAAGATACGTTTATCTTCAGATGGAATTTAAGCAGAGGGCCCTCTAACATTAGATAGATCTGTAGATTGTCATTGTCTTGATTTCTTTTATTTTCCTTTCCTTTTCTTTTTTTTTTTTTTTTTTTTCTGAGATAGAGTCTTGCCCTGTCACGCAGGCTGGAGTGCAGTGGCACGACCTTGGCTCATTGCAACCTCCGCCTCCCGAGTTCAAGTGATTCTTACGCCTCAGCATCCTGAGTAGCTCGGACTACAGGTGCCCACCATACCTGGCTAATTTTTGTATTTTTAGTACAGACAGGGTTTTACCATGTTGGCCAGGCTGGTCTCAAACTCCTGACCTCAAGTGATCTGCCTACCTCGGCCTCCCAAAATGCAGGTATCACAGGCATGAGCCACTGCGCCCGGCCAATTTTTATTTTTTAATTGACATAATAATTGTACATATTTCTGGGGTACATAGTGATGTTTCAATACATACAATGTGTAGTGATCAGATGAGGGCAGTTCACATGTCCATCATCTCAAACATTTATCCTTTGTGTTGGGAACTTTCAGTATCCTCTCTTCTAGCTAGTTGAAGATGTATAATCTATTTTTGTTAACTATAGTCATCCTACAGTAGTATAGAACACTAAACTTATCCCTCCTGTCTACCAGTAATCTTGAATCCTTTAACAAATCTCTCCCCATCTCCCCCTTCCTGTTCTGTGTCTCATTCTTTTCTTGGTTTCTTTTGCAGACCTGAGCAGAGTAAGGATGAACTGGTGATGGAAATTCTATCCGACTTGCTAAAGCGGCTGCCACTGACAGTGGAGAAAGAAGCAAGTGCTGTTGGAACTCCAAGCACATTGAAGAGCATGATGTCAAGCTCCATTTGGGAGTCTCTTTCTAAAAATCTCGAAGGTGAGCATGGGACAGGAGTAAGGCATCAGGAGTAAGGTAAACTTACTCTGGCATCAGGAGTAAGGTAAAGATAGGACAAAAATTCCATAGAAATGAAAAGACTGAGATAAGATGGAAAATTCAGTCTCTGCCTCCTCTCTCCAAGTTGAAAAACAGAGAGCACAGAAGAAAATCATGCTTTATTTGGGGGTGGGTAGCGTGTGGCACTGAAATCAAAAGTGAAGAAATAATAAGTGTAGCAAACCAGAAAGCAGCAACTCTGCTTGGGAGATTCTCAAGAGCTCTTAGGTGCCTGGTCTCTCTGCCTATCTGCCTTCTGGAACAGCAGAGGTTTAGATGGACCTTCTGCTGAAAGACCACTTGACTCAGAAGCTAAGGGGAATCAGGGCAGGCCCAGGAAGACAGAGGAAGCCTGGTTGCTCAGAGATGGCTCCAAACCCAGCTCTAAGGGGCTAAATTGCTGGACTATGATAATTTTCCCAGTTAAATTTTAATACCCATATTTTATCCCTTTGCAGAAGTTTATTTGGGAACCAAATATTGAGCAATAGTCTATCAAAACAGTATTATTGTTGAGTCTCAATCAAAGGTCGGCAAATTAGGACTCACAGGCCAAGTCCAGCCCAGCATTTGTTTTTGTACAGCCTGTGAACTAAAATGGCTTTTGCATTTTTTTAATGGTTGAAAAAAATCAAAAGAAGAAATATAGTTTGTGACACATAAATGTTATGTGAAATTCAAATTTGAGTGCCCATAAATAAAACTTACTGGAACTCAGCCACACTTACTCCTGACATATTGTCTATGCATCCACACATAGTAAATAGTGTGGTTATACCAGTATACAGTGTGGCTGCACCCACACCGCAAGGGGAGAGTCGAGTAGCTTTCAGAGGTGGTATGGTCCCCATACGCTACAATGTTTGCTATCTGACCTTCTACAGAAAACGTTTATCAACCCCTGGTCAAGATACATGAAATTCCCTTAACTTTCAAAGCCTAAGTCTCTCCATGTAAAGCCTCTTTTTAATCTATAAAATATCAAAATTTTATCTCTTTTTAAAATCCAGATCATGACCCCCTTATCCATTGTGTCTTGCTAACCTTTTTGAAGCAAGAAATTAAACGATTTGATAAGTTATTATTTGTCATACATAAATCCTTAAAAGATCTTCAACTTGCTATAAAAGGAGAGATCATCCTCACCCAAGAATTGGAGGAAATACTTAACTCTTTTCTTAATATGAGAGTGCCTACATTGTGGCAGGTAAGCAATTATTATTATTTCCTATTTTCTTGCTTGCTTGAAATAAATGTCCAAGCTCAAGGGAATGGTGAAGGTAAATGGTGCATCTAAGTGATGAAATATGTAACTCTTAAAAGATGCTGACAGGCCGGGCGCGGTGGCTCAAGCCTGTAATCCCAGCACTTTGGGAGGCCGAGACGGGTGGATCACGAGGTCAGCAGATCGAGACCATCCTGGCTAACCCAGTGAAACCCCGTCTCTACTAAAAAATACAAAAAACTAGCGGGGCGAGGTGGCGGGCGCCTGTAGTCCCAGCTACTCGGGAGGCTGAGGCAGGAGAATGGCGTAAACCTGGGAGGCGGAGCTTGCAGTGAGCTGAGATCCGGCCACTGTACTCCAGCCTGGGCGACAGAGCGAGACTCCGTCTCAAAAAAAAAAAAAAAAAAAGAAAAGATGCTGACATACTTTTTCATATTTTCACATCTCTGAAGTTGGTTGGAGTGCCTCTTAACAGTCACCGTTAGCCACAGGCGGCACCGTCATGTAGTTCTCACTCTCTGTGTGTGTGAACTATGTATCATGGCAGTTCATGTCGAAGTAGGTGCACTCTTGGTATTACTATAAGTGTTAAGTTATATTGCTTTTAAAATAGAAACAAAGCTAAACAAAATGATGAAGAAATTGCTGGGTTGTGGTCTTAAACAGAAGACCAAATTATAAAAACACAAAATTTATTAGACCAGGAATTATAAGCCATAGAAGATCTGGCAGCACAGAGTAGGAAATTAACAAGCTTGATGTTGGACACAAACACTATTTCTCCAGAAATGAACTTCTCCCCTTAGGATTAGCACTGGCCTTTTCCAGAACCCTGAATCCTATACCAGATTAAAAACCTGTGTAGACATGTGAAAAGATGTTCAACATCATTTGCTTTTGGGGAAATCCAAATCAAAGCCGCAATGAGATACGACTTCACACCTACTAAGATGGAGATAATTAAAAATACACAAAAACAAGCATTGAGAGAAATTGGAACCCTCATGCATCACTCATGGGAATGAAAAATGGTGCAGCTACTTTGGAAATAGTCCAGTAGTTCCTCAAAAAGTTAAACAGATTTACCATTTAGCCCAGCAATTTCACTCCTAGGAATATACTCAAGAGAAATTAAAATATAAATCCAGGTCTGGCATGGGGCCTCATGCTTGTAATCCCAGCACTCTGGAAGGCCAAGGCAGTGGATCACCTGAGGTCAAGAGTTCGAGACCAGCCTGGCCAACATGGTGAAACCCATCTCTACTAAAAATAATAATAATAACAATAATAATAATAATAATAATAATAAATGGCCAGGCATGGTGGTGGGTGCCTGTAATCTCAGCTACTTGTGAGGCTAAGGGAGGAGAATTGCTTGAACCCAGAAGGCAGAGGTTGGAGTGAACCAACCTCTCCAGGTTGCACTCCAGCCTGGGCAACAGAGGGAGACTCCGTCTCAAAAAATAAATAAATAAATAAAGTCCACACAAAAACTTGCACATGAATGTTCATGGCAGCATTATTTATAATACGCAAAAGGTGAAGACAATTCAAATGTCCGTTGTCTGATGAATGGATAAAATATGATATGTCCCTATAATGAAATATTATTCAGCCAGCAAAACGAATGAAGTACTGACACAGGCTACCATATGGATAAACCTTGAAAACAGTAGTTCTTCTGTGCTAAGTGTAAGAAGACCATCACAAAAGACCATATATTATATGATTTCATTTACAGGAAATGTCCAGAATAGACAAATCCATAGTGACAGAAAGTAGATTATTGGTTGCCTCGGTTTGCGGGTGACAGAGAATTGGAGAATGGATGCTGAGAGGGTTTTCTTTTGGAGTCATGAAAACGTTCTACAATTGACTACAGTGACTATATGAAAAACCATTAACTTGTACACTGTTGTACCCTTTAAATAAGTAAGTTGTATGGCATATGAGTTACGTCTCAATGAAGTATTTTAAAACCTATGAGAAAACATGAAGACAGACAAGAGGAAATAATAACAATTATAACTCCTTAAAACTGAATATAAGCTGTGATGAAAAATTGAGATGTAGAAACACATCCAGAATCATAGGACTTCAGAGCTTGAAAGGCTCTTAGGGAACGCTCACTCCAATGACCTTATTTTACAGATATGGAAACTAAAAAGCAGAGAGGCCTTATTACATTCTTAGCAAGCCCCGTGGTGAAACAGCTAGGACTCTACAAGTGCAAAGTAAGGCTGAAAGAACACAGCTGAGTTGGTACACTCTAAGTACAGTCACATGTGGCTGAGACCATTGCTCACTTGACAGAGTGACAAGAGGTAAGATGAGTCAGGTAGGAATGTCCGGCTTGGACAAATGGGTAGGAACTAGTGCATTCAGAGACAGGGTGAGCAGAAAGACGTGCTGTGTAAGGAACAGATGAAGAAATCCTATTTTGGACATGGAAAGTGTGAGGAGCTAGAGGGGCTCTCAAGTGGAGCTATTGAAAAGCAACGAGACTGATCTTAGTTATTTCTTGCCTTCTGCTAGCTTTTGAATGTGTTTGCTCTTGCTTCTCTAGTTCTTTTAATTGTGATGTTAGGGTGCCAATTTTAGATCTTTCCTGCTTTCTCTTGTGGACATTTAGTGCTATAAATTTCCCTCTAAACACTGCTTTAAATGTGTCCCAGAGATTCTGGTATGTTGTGTCTTTGTTCTCATTGGTTTCGAAGAACATCTTTTTTTCTGCCTTCATTTCGTTATGTTCCCAGTAGTCATTCAGGAGCAGGTTGTTCAGTTTCCATATAGTTGAGCTGTTTTGAGTGAGTTTCTTAATCCTGAGTTCTAGTTTGATTGCACTGTGGTCTGAGAGACAGTTTGTTATAATTTCTGTTCTTTTACATTTGCTGAGGAGTGCTTTACTTCCAACTATGTGGTCAATTTTGGAATAAGTGCGATGTGGTGCCGAGAAGAATGTATATTCTGTTGATTTGGGGTGGAGAGTTCTGTAGATGTCTATTAGGTCTGCTTGGTGCAGCGCTGAGGTCAACTCCTGGGTGTCCTTGTTAACTTTCTGTCTCATTGATCTGTCTAATGTTGACAGTGGGGTGTTAAAGTCTCCCATTACTGTTGTGTGGGAACTAAGATCAGAGCAGAACTGAAGGAGATAGAGACACAAAAAACCCTTCAAAAAATCAATGAATCCAGGACCTGGTTTTTTGAAAAGATAAACAAAATCGATAGACTACTAGCAAGACTAATAAAGAAGAAAAGAGAGAAGAATCAAATACACACAATAAAAAATAATAAAGGGGACATCACCACTGATCCCACAGAAATACAAACTACCATCAGAGAATACTATAAACACCTCTATGCAAATAAACTAGAAAATCTAGAAGAAATGGATAAATTCCTGGACACATATACCCTCCCAAGACTAAACCAAGAAGAAGTTGAATCCCTGAATAGACCAATAACTGGTTCTGAAATTGAGTCAATAATTAATAGCCTTCCAACCAAAAAAAGTCCAGGACCAGACAGATTCACAACCGAATCCTACCAGAGGTACAAGGAGGAGCTGGTACCATTCCTTCTGAAACTATTCCAATCAATAGAAAAAGAGGGAATGCTCCCTAATTCATTTTATGAGGCCAACATCATCCTAATACTGAAGCCTGGCAGAGACACAATGAAAAAAGAGAATTTTAGACCAATATCCCCGATGAACATCGGTGCAAAAATCCTCAGTAAAATACTGGCAAACCGAATCCAGTAGCACATCAAAAAGCTTACCTACCATGATCAAGTTGGCTTCATCCCTGGGATGCAAGACTGGTTCAACATACACAAATCAATAAATGCAATCCATCATGTAAACAGAACCAAAGACAAAAACCACATGATTATCTCAATATATGCAGAAAAGTCCTTCAAAAACATTCAACAGCGCTTCATGCTAAAAACACTCAATAAACTTGGTATTGATGGGACCTATCTCAAAATAATAAGAGCTATTTATGACAAACCCACAGCCAATATCATACTGAATGGGCAAAAACTGGAAGCATTCCCTTTGAAAACTGGCACAAGACAGGGATGCCCTCTCTCACCACTACTATTCAACATAGTCTTGGAAGTTCTGGCCAGGGCAATCAAGCAAGAGAAAGAAATAAAGGGTATTCAGTTAGGAAAAGAGCAAGTCAAATTGTCCCTGTTTGCAGATGACACAATTGTATATTTAGAAAACCCCATCATCTCAGCCCAAAATTTTCTTAAGCTCGTAAGCAAATTCAGCAAAATCTCAGGATACAAAATCAATGTGCAAAAATCACAAGCATTCTTATACACCAATAACAGACAAACAGAGAGCCAAATCATGAGTGAACTCCCATTCACAATTGCTTCAAAGAGAATAAAATACCTAGGAATCCAACTTACAAGGAATGTGAAGGACCTCTTCAAGGAGAACTACAAACCACTGCTCAATGAAATAAAAGAGGACACAAATGGAAGAACATTCCATGCTCATGGATAGAAAGAAACAATATTGTGAAAATGGCCATACTGCCCAAGGTGATTTATAGATTCAATGCCATCCCCATCAAGCTACCAATGACTTTCTTCACAGAACTGGAAAAAACTACTTTAAAGTTCATATGGAACCAAAAAAGAACATGCATTGCCAAGACAATCATAGCCAAAAGAACAAAGCTGGAAGCATTATGCTACCTAACTTCAAAGTATACTACAAGGCTACAGTAACCAAAACAGCATGGTACGGGAACCAAAACAGAGATATAGGCCAATGGAACAGAATAGAGCCCCCAGAAGTAATACCACACATCCACAACCATCTGATCTTTGACAAACCTGAGAGAAACAAGCAATGGGGAAAGGATTCCCTATTTAATAAATGGTGCTGGGAAAACTGGCTAGCCATATGTAGAAAGCTGAAACTGGATCCCTTCCTTACACCTTATATAAAAATTAATTCAAGATCGATTAAAGACTTAAATGTTAGACCTAAAACCATAAAAACCCTAGAAGAAAACCTAGGCAATACCATTCAGGACATAGGCATGGGCAAGGAGTTCATGACTAAAACACCAAACGCAATGGCAACAGAAGCCAAAATTGACAAATGGGATCTAATTAAACTAAAGAGCTTCTGCACAGCAAAAGAAACTACCATCAGAGTGAACAGGCAACCTACAGAATGGGAGAAAATTTTTACAATCTACCCATCTGACAAAGGGCTAATATCCAGAATCTACGAAGAACTTAAACAAATTTACAAGAAAAAATCAAAAACCCCATCAAACAGTGGTCAAAGGATATGAACAGATGCTTCTCAAAAGAAGACATTTATGCAGCCAACAGACACATGAAAAAATGCTCATCATCACTAGCCATCAGAGAAATGCAAATCAAAACCACAATGAGATACCATCTCACACCAGTTAGAATGGCAATCATTAAAAAGTCAGGAAACAGCAGGTGCTGGAGAGGATGTGGAGAAATAGGAATGCTTTTACACTGTTGGTGGGACTGTAAACTAGTTCAACCATTGTGGAAGATAGTGTGGTGATTCCTCAAGGATCTAGAACTAGAAATACCATTTGACCCAGCCATCCCATTACTGGGCATATACCCAAAGGATTATAAAGCATGCTGCTGTAATACAAAGACACATGCACACATATGTTTATTGTGGCACTATTCACAATAGCAAAGTCTTAGAACCAACCCAAATGTCCATCAGTGATAGACTGGATTAAAAAATGTGGTACATATTCACCATGGAATACTATGCAGCCATAAAAAAAGGATGAGTTCATGTCCTTTGTAGGGACATGGATGAAGCTGGAAACCATCATTCTGAGCAAACTATCACAAGGACAGAAAACCAAACACCGCATGTTCTCACTCATAGGCAGGAATTGAGCAATGAGAACACTTGGACACAGGAAGGGGAACCTCACACACCGGGGCCTATTGTGGGGAGACCAGAGCGGGGAGAGATAGCATTAGGAAACATACCTAATGTAAATGACGAGTTAACGGGTGCAGCACACCAACATGGCACATGTATACGTATGTAACAAACCTGCACGTTGTGCACATGTACCCTAGAACTTAAAGTATAATAATAAATAAATAAATAAGAAAAGCAATGGGACAAGAGCACGGGCTGCAAAGCGAGCGCTTGGTGTCGCCAACCTAGACAGAGCCATGGATTCAATCTGGGAGAGGGAATATAAAGTAGCAAGAGAAGAGGGCTGAAAGGATTCCAGGCAACACCAGCCTCGAGGGAGGGAAGAAGAGCTGCCAATGAATGGGACCTAAAAAGAAGTAGTTGGAGAATTCAAGAGAAAGCCAGGATGGAGTCTAGTCACAGAAGCCTAGGGGAGAGAGCAGGAGGAAGCAATGAGGTCCGTCAAAAGCTGCAGAGGATATAGTGCGGGGAGTGAGGCTTGAAGATGGAAAATGAAGGTCGCTTGTGATTTCTAATGAAGACTCCAGAAGAGGGGACAGTAAACAAAAGGAGAAATAGGCTAGAGGGCTGCAAGGGTCTCCTCCTCCCCACTTGCAACAAACAGGTAGGATTGAGTGTTGGGTGGTTTGTGTAGTTAAGATGGAAGGGAGCGTTAATAAACAGGGCTAGAGAATGGAAAGCTGAATCCACAGGGGCAAGGGCAGGGGCAGCTAGGCTTAGAACTGGAAGGCAAAGGTAGGTAAGGGAGTAGACAGTGGGTGGGATTTATAGAACTTTGTATAGGGGAAGGCCAGGAAGCTGAAATTGCTCATACCTAATAGCATGTGAAGGTAATCTCCCCAGAGAGGAGGAAAGAAGGTGAGAAAATGAAAAGATTTGAGAAGAGTGATAAAAGCCTTCAGCCAGGATGGAAGCTTCCAAGCGTTTTATCCAAAACACTGTTAAGATAATGTTGTTTTGCCCTGGTAATAAGGTTTAGACTTTTCATTATGTGCTTTCAGTTGGAAAATGACATTCTCCTGTGAAGTTATTTCTGCCTGGCACTTGAGTCTATTACCAAGGTTTGCAGAAATGTTCCTAATGACCCCAAAGACAAGGAAAAAAAATGATGTGACTGTCTTTACATCCCAACAGAAACACGCCTACAGATCATGTAAGCCACTGAGTTCCTGGATTGATGATCTCATCCAGCGACTGAATTTCTTCAATACTTGGGCCAAAGTGGCTTATACTGCAATACAGCGTCGGTATGGATGAAAGCTGCTTTACATTTCTTCCTCATTTTTGCTTAAAGCCCAAAGGTTTATCACATCATTTCCCATGCCTGGTCTCCTTGGGTTGTCACAGTTACATGTGAATTAAGCAAGGGCAGGATTCTTGTCTTCTGTTTGAGCTGAGAAAGTGGGGACCTAATAATGTTGAGTCTTGAGTAAACTCCCTCTACTCCAAGAGACAGAGTTATGACTACAACATAGTACATTTCTCTTTCCTAAGAAATGCACAGGGTGAAATGTGAAAGGAAATAATTAGTTACATGTAATTTTTTTTTTTTTTTTTTTTTTTTTTTGAAACAAGAGTCTCGCTCTATCACCCAGGCTGGAATGCAGTGGCACAATCTCGGCTCACTGCAACCTCCGCCTCCTGGGTTCAAACGATTCTCCTACCTCAGCCTCCCTAGTAGCTGGGATTACAGGCACCTGCCGCCATGCCCAGCTCATTTTTTGTATTTTTAGTAGTGACGGGGTTTCACCATGTTGGCCAGGCTGGTTTTGAACTCCTGACCTCAAGTGATCCATCTGCCTTGGCCTCCCAAAGTGCAGGGATTACGGGCATGAGCCACCGCGCCTAGCCACATGTAATTTTTAAATGTGTTTGTAGTTACAATAAAAATTTCTGGAGAAGCATTAGAGTAGCGACATCTAACAAGTGCCTCACAGGATATGGAGCATTTCTCTAGGAGCTTTACTCACAGCAGTCCACTCAGTTCTCACAGCAGCCCTGTGATGTGAAGTAGGTGCTATCATTATCATCATCCCCATTTTAGAGATGAGGAAACTGAGTCCAAGGACATGAAATGCCCAAGGCTTCACAACTAGAACATGAAAGTATTGAGATTCAAACCCAGAACTGGTTCCAAAGTCTGTGCCAGGCTGCCTCCTACACCGTTTAACTATAAGTGTAGCAGCAGCACTGCAGACATCTGACCCACATTTCTTTATATCCTTTGGGAGAAGTCTGTGCCTCAGAAACAACAAACGAGATTCCGCAAGGCGCAGGCAGGATTCCCACTATAATAATGACATCTCTTGTTACCCAAATCTGTGGCCTTGCAGCCTTTGTGGTCCCCCTTTTCCCTCATGAGCTTAAAATCATAGCTGGCTTCCATTCAAGGACCTGATAAAAGTCCTGCATTGGGGGAGTTGAAATGAAAAGTAAAAGAAGGGCCCTGGGAGGGGAGGGACTGGAGGAAATGGCCCACATCACCCAAAGCTGTGCAATTATTATGACCTTAACCCCCCAACCTGTGGTCTGCCTTCCACTAGGTATATGAGATTTGTCACAATTTGGAAGCGGTCTATTCCATCATCTAGCCAAAAAGGCAAACACCCTGAGGAGTCAGAGAACAATTTCCTTGAGGGATTTCCTTCAAGATACTGGCTCCCAGCTTTCTTCTTTCCACAAGGTGAGCATTAGAACCAAGGTCAGCTCCACACCTGGCCCAGACAAGTCTGCACTCAGCCCCTCTGTCACTCACCCTTTCACCCTCCCCTTTAGGATGACAACACCTGCGCCTCCACAGGTGTCTGGATCTCTAGTGTGGACTACAGCAGTCTCTTTTCCCTCCCCACCCACTTCCTTCCCTCACCCCAACCTCCTCACATGCCAAATCCACCCACCCCTATCAGATTTCACCTGCGCCTTGACAGGTCACTGTCTCATCTCTTGGCCACTGCTCCTGTGATGTCAAAGGTCAACACTAGCACCCAGCCCCTCCAAAGGCCATGACAAAGGGGCGGAGATGGGCAGCTTCACAAGATTGACTCTGAGCTTCAGCCATTCATTCATTTATTTCTGTAACAAGATTTGATGACTGAATGTTTGCTGGGACCTAGGCCCGACCTGCTCAGCACAAACGTCCAGCAGGGAAGGCAGACATGAACCGGAGTGCATTCCAACGATGTGTGGTTGGGGGATGGAAAGAGAGTTGTAAAGGGGCGACACTGGGCTGTGAGCTCCATGAAGGCAAGAACCAGGTCTGTTTTCAGTTCTGTGGTGTCCCTAGCACCTGATACAGTCCCCAGTGCACACACACACACACACAAAGCTCTCAATAAATATTTGAAGAATGAATGAGTGGCATTCTGAATAGAATATATGAATGGATCAGTACTTGTGGAGCATAAAACAGGGGAACCTTCACTAAGAACCAGGGAAGCCCACTAAGGAAATAACGTCTAGGATGAGTCTTGAAGCTTGCTACCAATTAAGTATTATCCAGGTGCGAACAGAGGAGGAAGAGAATAATTCGTGGAGCTTACTTGGTATTTACTGGGTGCCATGCACTGTTCTGAGGATTTTGTATAAAAGGGATAAGACATTTAATTCTCATGGCAATCTTATGAGGTTGTTACTGTAACTATCCCTGTTTTCAGAGAGAAAACCTTAGCACAGAGAAGTTAAGAAATTTGCCCCAAGTCATATCACTAGCAAAAAGTTGAGAGTCTCATCCAAGGTCACTCCACTACTGAGTGAAATGATTCTGGAGGGGAGTGGGGGAAACTAATAGGTGACTGAGTCAAGATTTGAACTCAGCCTGACTTAAAAAGTTGAGTGTTTCAATGACTGGACTAAGCAAGGACAGCATTCTTACTAGAGAAAATACCATTTGCACTAGGAGAAACCAAATGTTCATTATGGCCAAAACAAAAGACCACAAAAGGGAGAATGGTGCAGCTGCAAAGTTGGGCACGGCTGGTCCCCAGGGCTGTGTAAGACACACTGAGAGAGTTGACTCCATCCACAGGATGGCCTGAAGTGTTTCAGGCCAGAGAGGTTATGATCTAGCAGCTACAGGAAGGAAGAAGGGCAGGGGCACATTGGAGAAGAACAAGACTGGGTCCTGGTCATTTAAGGAGTCTGCAAATTAGCCAGGTGTGGTGGTGCACACCTGTAATCTCGGCTACTCAGGAGGCTGAGACAGGAGGATTGCTTGAGCCCAGGAGGTCGAGGCTGCAGTGAGCCATGATCGCGCCACTGTACTCCAGCCTGGGCAACAGTGCAAGACCCTGTCTCGTCAAAAAATAAATAAAATAAGGAGTCTGCTTTATTCTCCAGGCAAGAGCTGGTGGTGATCAGAGTAGGGTAGTGGTAGTGAGCAGAAGCGGGGAGTAGGGGGCATTTAGGAAGCAGAACCAACTGGACTCTGTGTTTGGAAGGACAGGAGTAGAGGGGAGAAGGAGGTTAAGCATGACTCGTAAGTCTCTGGCTTGGAAAGCTGGGTGGCTGCTGGCATCATTCACTGAAATACAGGGCACAGGGAGAGGAGCAAGCTGATGGGGATTGTAGTGACAGGCATGGTGAGTTCGAGATGTTCTCATTTTTTTCCTACTGCAGGTAGCCTTTCTCCATGCACCCAGGGGGACTCATGGCCACAAGCACCTCAGCAACCCTAGAGGCAACAGAACCTCCCTTTTCCCAGTGTTCGTATGTCATTTCTTGAGGAAGACTCTGACACACTTGGTCTTGTAGTTGCCCCGGGTCCCATCTTTGTTGCTGAGAGGATGAGGTATGATCATCAGCCAAGATTGGCTCAGAAATGGAGAGGGTCTCAGAATTTACAGCCTGTCTATCCCCACAATGAATACAGGAGGGGTGCTGGCCTTGAAAAACAGCCCCCGTTCACCAGGAGGCTCCTGCAGCTGGCCAGACCAAAGTCAACAAGGCCTAAGAGGGTGGGTGAACTGGCCCTCTGCTCCCGCCCAGCCCATCTCTTTTGTTCTCTCTTTTTCCTCCACTCTTCCCTTCCTTCGCCATGAGACATCATTGTTGCTAACCCCAGCAGGAGGCCTTGAGACTCACAAGGAACTTGATGGTGTGTGTTCTTCTCCAAAGCCTTTCTTGCTGCTGTGCTTCAAGACTATGGGAGGTCCCGAGGAATCTCTGTGGATACCCTCACCTTCACCCACCATGTGATTTCCGACACCACTGACAAGGATGAGAAGTTCTCCGTATTTATGCCAAAGAAACTCAATATAGTCAGGAGAGCATTTAAGGTACTGGAATATTCAAAGATTAGAAAGGGTAATCATTCATTCATTCATTTATTCAATCAATTATGCCCTCTACAAACCTTTATTCAGCACTTACCATGTTCCAGGCACAAGAGAGGCAGATCGACAAGGTACAGCCCTGCTTCAAGTCCAAATGCCCTCAGACTTCATGTCTCCCACTCCTCTTCCTTGAGGCGGGAGGAAAAAAAGATTATAAATCGTGAATAAAAGATTTAAGTTAATATAATCAACAGACTTTCTAAGTATCCCCTATTATAAATGAAGACAGAATGCTGCTGAGGTCAGGATTAAAAGGTGATATTTTAAATCAGGGGGCAAACCTGTCCTAGCTGCTCTTGGCTGAAATGCCTGCCCCCACCAACTGGCTTATTCCAGAGCTCAAGCAGGTGCCAAGTGGAAACCTGCACCTACCCGGCCCTCAGCAGTGCAGCAAGTGGGACCCATGGAGGCGGCTTGGGCTGGAGCAGAGTACACAGCACCAGTGAGCCAGATGCACCACACCCCCCAGCCCTGCCATTCACACCACTGTCCCCACTGATTTGAAGGGCCACGGTTGTCATTTTCTAAATTCCAATTTGTTCTGGGAATCTATTTTTCTGCTCCAGGACTAATGCTGGAGAGGAAGAGGGGACAGGGTTGGGAGAGGTTGGTTTAAAGATTTAAAAAAAAAAAAAAAAAAAAAAAAAAGAATGTGAAAGGATGCTCAATATTTTTAGTCAGAGAAATGCAAATCAAAATAATAATGAAATACCATTTTACACCCAGTAGGTTGGCTATAACCAAAAGAATTGAAAAAAATAATAATAAATAAATAAATACAATCATGTACCACTTAACAATGGGGATATGTTCTGAGAAATGCATTGTTAAGAATGTATTTCCACAAACCTACATGGCATAGCCTACTGCTTACCTAGGCTACAGACCTGTACAGCATGTTACTGTATTGAACACTGCAGGCAGTGTAACACAATGGTATGTAATTTGTGTACCCAAACACTTCTACACATGGAAATTCATAGATGCATTGCTCTACATCATCACTAGGCAATAGGAATTTTTCAGCTCCATCATAATCTTATAGGACCAGCTTGGTATATGTGGTCTGTCACTGACACAAATGTTGTTATGGAGCTCATGATTAAATAAATTGAGGGTCATACATAGCCATATATTTATGTTTAGCTTTGGTGTAGATACTGCCAAATGGTTTTTCAACGTGGTTGTACCAATCCACAAGCCCACCAGTAATGTAGAAGATTGCTCCATAGCCCTGCCAACATTTACTTGGTATTTTTAGTGGACGTGCGGTGATATATCTTTTTTTTTTTTTTTTTTTTGAGATGGAGTCTTGCTCTGTTGCCCAGGCTGGCAAGCTCCACCTCCTGGGTTCATGCCATTCTCCTGCCTCAGCCTCCTGAGTAGCTGGTACTACAGGTGCCCGCCACCAAACCCGGCTAATTTTTTTGTATTTTTAGTGGAGACAGGGTTTCACCGTGTTAGCCAGGATGGTCTCGATCTCCTGACCTCATGATCCGCCTGCCTCAGCCTCCCAAAGTGCTGGGATCACAGGCGTGAGTCACCGCGCCCAGCTGCAGTGATGTATCTTTATGATTTTAATTTGCATTTCCTTGATGATTAATGAAGTTGGGCACCTTTTAAAATGACTATTGATATTTGGATCTCCTCTTTTGTGAAGTTTCTGTTCAAGACTGTGAACTGCTTTTGTCTTATTGATTTATAGAAATTCTTGTATATTCTGAACATATGCTATCAGATACATGTGTTGAATGTGTTGAAAGCATCTTCTCCCACTATGTGACTGTCCAAATCACTTTCTTAATGGTGTCTTTTGATTAACAAAAACTTTTTTGTTGTAACGAAGTCCAGTGTCTCCATCTTTTATTTAGGGTTAATGCTTTTTCATGCTCTGTTTAAGAAATCTTTGCCTACCCTAAACTAAGTTCATGAAAATATTCTCCTGTTACCTTCTAGAAACTATATTGCTTTACCTCTCATTTTCTATGATCTATATATAATTGAAGGCCAGGCATGGTGGCTCACACCTGTAATCCCAGCACTTTGGGAGGTCGAGGCAGGCAGATCACCTGAGGTCAGGAGTTCGAGACCAGCCTGGCCAACATGGCGAAACCTCATCTCTACTAAAAATACAAAACATTAGCCGGGTTTGGTGGTGTGCACGTGTAATCCCAGCTACTTGGGAGGCTGAGGCAGGAGTATCACTTGAACTTGGGAGGCGGATGTTGCAGTGAGCCAAGATTGTGCCACTGTACTCCAGCCTGGGCGACAGAGTGAGACTCTGTCTCAAAAAAAAAAAAAAAAAAAAAAGAAGTAGAATTGAGTTGTGTATGGTGTGAGGTGAGATCAAAGTTCTTTTGGTTCCATATGGGTACCCAACTGACTCAGCACCATTTATTTTTCATTGAAATGGCCCTTTCCCTACTTCAACTTTGTCATAGATCAAATAATTCTATATGCCTGGGCCTGTTTCTGTTGAAATAATCAGATCATTTTTATCCTTTATCTCATTAACATAGTGGATTACATAGAACTATCTGGAGTATACTTTGTTATAAGGTATGATTCCTATATTAGGAATTTTTTTAATGAAGAATGGAAGCTAAATGTGATGAGAGAGCTTTTCAGGGTTTATGGAGATTATCACATAATTTATCACTTTTATCAATATGATATATTAAAAGATCCTAAGGTTGAATCATCTTAATTGTAATATTTTTTCAAGATTTTTGTATCAATATTTTATGTGATATTATTCTATAGGATTGGGGTGGGGGGGGCTTGAAGAGGGTGATGTTTTTAGTTTTTATTGTGCATATTATTAATGGTGGTTTCCTTATTCTAATCCTGTCTGCCTTCTGTCTTTAGGGATCTCACAGTTTCTGGTCCACTGGGGATACTTCTCGTTTTCCAGTGCTTTTATAGATGCATTCTGGGATTTGGGGTGGGAGGAGGTGGTGGACACTCATGCTGTTTGGCCTCTTGGTCCAGTCCTGGTCTTCCTCTCCTCAGCACTCATCAGACTACACTGAAGATGATTCCGAGACTACCCAGAATTAGTGAATGTTAGAAACATGTCAGAAGAAGGATGGAACTGGGAGAGTTTGTCCTACAAGGCGAAAGACTGAGGAGAAAAAGAAATATTGAAAAGGGTGATACATGAAGAACTAGACTCTAATTCTGCTAGAACTCCAACCAGGGGGAGCCCCAAGGAGAAGACACATGCAGTTGATCTAAATTGATGATGATGGTGGAGTGTCCTTTTATAGACAGGGAGTGGCCTGTCACTGGAGCTTTAGGAGAAATCGGGTGACCGCTTGGCAAGAGTACTGACGTGGAAGAAAGCTCAGGTTCAGATGTGTTTTCGACTTGAGGTTTACCCAACTGTTTATTAATTCATTCACTTGAAAGTATGGGTCCAAAACTGCTCTGACTGTTGGAAATACTGAGATGAACAAAAGAAAGCTCCTGCCCTCCAGAAGATCCCAATCTGCCTGATAATGATGGCACTGATGCTTACTAGCCCACAATGACTGAGTACTATGTGCTAAGCTCTTTACCTGCATTATTTAATCCTCACAAATTATCCTCATTCTGTAGGTCAGGAAACTAAGGTTCCAAGAGGCAGATCGTAAGCTTTGAACCCAAGTCTAGCTGACTCTACACCCATAGCCTAACCTCTTCCTACATAACCCATTAGACATGAAAAGGCTACAAGAGGCAGATGTGCACCAGGGCCTTTACTTATGACTCACAGGGGGAGTGCAGGAGTATGGACTGCCCGCCTAACTTCACTTTTTGCCTCTATCCATCTAATCAGATGTTCTCAGTTATCTCTGCTTTATACAAAGAACCAGCTTCCACTGAGTTGAAGTAAGATTACTTTCATTTATTCTGAGTGGCTCTTTGAAGAGTTAAATCACTCCAAAAGGGGCTGTTTACAAATTACCTACAGTTTAGGTTTTTCAGAGGAAAAACCTATGTAAGCTATGACCAAGTTACGCCAAGTATAAATGGAAGTGACGTTGTCAAATGCGTTAGATTAACTTCTTCCAAGATGGTTAGGAAAGGACAACACTAGAACAAATGCAGCACAGGAAAATCTGCATTTATATAAGTTAAGGGGAAGAGAAGTAAAAATCATTATACAAAGCAATTCCCAGTAAAATTCTTTTTTTTTTTCTTTGAGACGGAGTCTCGCTCTGTCGCCCAGGCTGGAGTGCAGTGGCGCCATCTCAGCTCACTGCAACCTCCACCTCCCGGGTTCACGCCATTCTCCTGCTTCAGCCTCCCGAGTAGCTGGGACTACAGGTGCCCACCACCACGCCTGGCCAATTTTTTGTATTTTTAGTAGAGACAGTGTTTCACCGTGTTAGCCAGGATGGTCGCGATCTCCTGACCTCGTGATCTGCCCGCCTCAGCCTCCCAAAGTGCTGGGATTACAGGCATGAGCCACCGCGCCCAGCCAAAATTCTTTTATAGAATAAGCCAAAATAGGAAGTGCTTAATATGAGTTCAGCTTGCACCTCCAGGTAGTCACATTCCAGAGTGGACAACACAGAAGGCGTCACCAGGCACAGCACAGGCTCTTCCACACTGCCGCCCCTGTGTCAACAAGCTGGCCCAGGCTGCATCAAGGGGGAGCTCAGGACAGCGGTGCCCACCCCTTCTCTTCAGAGACCTGCCCCATCAGAGGATATGGCAGAGCCCTCCAGGGTGGCCAGGTACTTGGCCGCCAGCTCCTCCAGGCTGGGCATCCCTCCAGCACACCTGTAGGAGAGCATGTGGCTTCACAGGCCCACCTTAGGCACACCTGGAGTCACCTGGAATTGGAGCTGCAGGCAACTAAATTTTCTACTTCGCAGACCTCATCAGAAACTCATTTTACTTAACCCTTTATCATTAAAATGTAATCATCTATTTAACCTGTATCATTCAAAAATATATGGAACCTGGCCAGGTGTGGTGGCTCACACCTGTAATCCCAGCACTTTGGGAGGCCAAGGGGGACGGATCACTTGAGGTCAGGAGTTCGAGACCAGCCTGGCCAACATGGTGAAACCCATCTCTACTAAAAATACAAAAAATTAGGTGGGTTTGGTGGTGTGCTCCTGTAATCCCAGCTACTCGGGAGGCTGAGGAGAACCACCAAAACCAGGGAGGCGGAGGTTGCAGTGAGCCAAGATCGCACCATTGCACTCCCGCCTGGGCAACAGAGCGAGACTCCGATCAAAAAAAAAAAAAAAAACCCTCTTCTACCTTTTTTACATTTCTAGAGCCTTGACAGTAGTTGTGGCCACTATGGTAAAGGTAAGTGACGTTTGAACACAGTGTACTCTGTCACCTTTTGTAACTGTTCTTGCTCTCTCCTAAAAAGCTAGGCTACACAATTACAGTTGTAGAAATTTGCATCTTTATTGTGTTTGAAGGTATTTGTCTTCATGCTGGGGAAGGGCGTCATGGAAAAAATACATATATTTCAGTTCAGGATGATTATATAGATACACCTAAGCCTATAACGTTTTTAAAGCACTCAGAATAGGAAAAAAAAATGAAGCATTCACCTTAGAACTTGGGGCAACATGCCTTAGGCAGGACGAACCCCTCTGGATGCATCGGCTCAGTTCCGGACGAAGCCTCTGGTTGGTCGCTGCTTCTCCTGGGGACCCCTGACACCACCTCTCTTCCGTCTTAGGGCTTGGATTCCTCTCACACTGGAGTTTACATTTTTGGTTTATTCATCGAGGGGGCAAGATGGAATCGCGAACAAAAGATACTGGAAGACTCGCTGCCTCTGGAGATGTGCTGTGATTTTCCCGACATACACTTTTTGCCAACAAAGGTAACCACCCTGCTATTATCCTTAAATCCTAAACCTCTGAGCGTTCCTTCAGTAATATACAAACTACTCTTATTCCCATTCCCTACAATTTCACAAGGGAGATATGATAATATACTCAGACAACAAAGATTTTAAATCCCCCAAAATGTTACTAAAATCTAAAGTAGATGCTATACTTACATCCCATGTTCTCAATAATATGTACTATAAAGTCATAATACTCTTTAAATTCTCCAGGTATAATTTCCACAGGCTGTTATATTAACCATTTAACCTTAAATGTATCTAATTCACAACAAATCCCCCAAGCCTATAGCATACAAAAATGTGAGCTACTGATTCACTTGAACTACACAATTTGACTACAGGATTTTTTTTTTTTTTTTTAAGATTTCTACCGAAACACCAAATGCTTCCAACCAGACAGATTCAGAATGCTATACTTTTGAATGCCCAGTTTACCAGACACCTGAGAGGTCAAGAATTTTAGCAACTACTGGTTTACCAATAAACTTTTTAACATCAGTGTATTTATCAACGAAGAAACCTCCTAGTCACTGGATCACAATGCGGGTTGCATTGCTTTGTGAGAAGAATGAAAAATAAATGTCCATACCAAACCATTTTAATTTTTGACTCTAAGCAGACTTACATGTTTCAAGACTTTCACGTGTAGTCAACACCCTTTATAAAGTATTTGTGTGTTTAGCCAGACTGAACAGGTGCAGTCTTTATTTCATTTGTACATGAAAACTTCAACCCAGAGGGGAATCTTGCAGCTGCGTTTTATCCTAAGTACCTAAGACCTGACCGTGCAATGTCCCTGTGGTTGGGCTCTAGTACAGGTCAGCACAACCCGCAATACAGCAAATTTGACTCTCCTAACAGTAAAAAAGCACAGCACCTGACAGGATATCAGGGCATGCCTTTATGAACTTTTTGGTAAAAATGATTTATAAAATTATATACAATAAAATAAATACACACATGTAGAATAGATCTTTGGAATGCTTCCCCTGGCTTCTCTAAGTAAACACAGAATACTCCACTGCTGACCTAGCTGCAGACTTCTGAAACTAAAGAGAAGGGCCTTCTTCTTTAAAGAAATGCAGTCTGGGCCAGGCATGGTGACTCACGCCTGTAATCCCACCACTTTGGGAGGCCAAGGCGGGTGGATCACCTGAGGTCAGTACTTCGAAACCAGCCTACACCACCACGACGAAACCCATCTCTACTAAAGATACACAAATTGGCTGGACGTGGTGGTGCAGGTCTGCAATCCCAGCTCAGGAGGCTGAGGCATGAGAATCACTTGAGCCTGGGAGGCAGAGGTTGCTGTGAGCTGAGACTGTGCACTCCAGCCTAGGTGACAGAGCAAGATTCTTGTCTCAAAGAAAAAAGGAAAAAAAAATTGCAGTCTGGCTGGGTACAGTGGCTCGTGTCTGTAATCCCAGCACTTTGGGAGGCCAAGACAAGATGATCACTTAAGGCCAGGAATTCAAGACCAGCCTTGACAACATAATGAGACCCTCTTTACAAAAACTGTTTAAAAAATTAGCCAGGCATGATGAGGCACCTTTAGTCCCAGCTACTCAGAGTCTGAGGTAGGAGGATGGCTTGAGCCCAGGAGGTTGAGGCTGCATTGAGCTATGATCATGCCACTGTACTCCAGCCTGGCAAACAGAGCCAGACCCCACCTCTTTTTTAAAAAATAAAAAAGTGCAATATGGTTCTGACTTCACTAGACCTCTTTGCCTACTAAAAGCCAAATCCTGAGAATTTGGTAAGTTCAATGTTTCTATAGGAAGAATGTTACTCTACTAATAATGGCTATCATAACTGAGCACTATGTTGAGCACTAATAATTCCTGTACCATCCTCAGGCCCCTCTATACTATGTGGACGTATCAGCCAGATTTTATACATGAGGAAACCAGTGCTCAGAGATTAATTGCCCACACACACATTGCTAAGAGGGAGCAGAGCTAGCATTTGAAGCCACATCTCACTGTCACTTTATCATGGCAATGGTCCATGGGCAGAAAGCATAACCCACGTGTACACAAATGAAGATTCTTCTCTCCATAGTAAGGGGGGTAGAAAAGGTGGGACTTGTCCCCAGCACTAGACTCTTTAACAGCCATGAACAAAACATGTATTTAATTGTGTCCAGGAAACTGTACCATCTACCTTTAAGTAAATTGCACCTAGAAACACTCCACCTTGTATCTTTTGTTAAAATCCTATACTTCATCATTTGCTCCAAACAGTGCAAAACTAAAGACCAAAATATATATCATATGGTTGGTATTGGTGCATATTCTGACATATCTACATTTTGCAATGTAATGTCGCAATGTAATGTCCCAGCAGGAAGAACTGAGACACGAAGCTGTCTGATCTCATCTCACAATTCAGGATTAGAGTCAACTGGAAATCCAAACGAGCACTAAAGCATGGTCAGCAGGCATAGTACATGTGTGTGTCTCTCACACATGTACTGTCTTTCAGATGCACAGATGCTTCTGTGATTCATACAAATGCATTAGAAAGTATGACTGAATCTACAATAGTTTTAGCATTTCTGTATTTTCTCAAACAGCAAATACTAAACACATGACCATTTTCTGGGAGTTAGGACTCCCAACTAACCCCTTTGAGTTTCAACATTCTGAGTCTTAAAATAAACAGCAGTTGGCCAGGGTCCCAAACAGATGATCCTAGCAAAACAGGAGGCTGGGTGGGGGTGGGAATCTAAGGGCTCCTATCTTGGTCCCAAAAATCCCAGAGTTTCAAGCAAGAAGGGGGGGTAAAAAAAAGGCTCCAAAGTGATCAAAATGTTGCTACATTTTATTTTCAACTTAAAACTTCATTATAAAATTTGCCAAATAAACATGTTGAAAACAAAATTAAAAACAAATTGTAGCTGATATCCAGAAATTGCAGCACTGTATTGATAACGGGCTCTTTTCATTACCAGGGAAAGAATTTAATGTCCTTCCTTCCTCCCCAAAAGCTTCCTTGGTGCAATCTAGTACAGAAAACGCTGGGACATCACTTTCTGATGCCAGGATAAAAGCAAAATAAAAAAACTGCTTGCACACATTAGCACTGATAAAACAATGACAATTTCGCTAAAAGAATGTTTAAAGACTACAGGATGCTAGAGCAAACCAACTTCATGATTGCATTAACATAAGCTAAGTTACATACACTTCATGCAGTGTAGAATTAACACTGCATATCTAAATGGCTCATATATAAAATGTGTAATTAAAACCCAAACATACACACTATGTTTATTACATTCCCCTACATTTAAAGTACTAAGAACAATTTAACTTTGAACACAAAAGTTTAGTGAATTTGCTACTGTTCCATTATAGGACAATTAAAAATGAGACCATATCAACTTCACTAGAATTTAATTGCTAAAGCTACCTTATGCACATCTATTAAACTAAAAGAAACGACTTTAACCCCTTAAGTTGTTTTTAAGATAGCACTCCTTTACAGGGAGTAAAGTTTTGTAAATATAAAGGATATATAAAAAATACAGTATAAACTGCATGAGCTTAACAGTAGCAAAAACACTGATGAACTTTTAAAAAGTCAAAAATATATAAAAATATTAGCCTGACATGGCAAATTTTCAAACACCAATCTGTGTAAAAATGTTTAAATATTGATGTTACTCCAAAAATATATACTTATTCTATTTTTTTTCTATTTGCAACAGTTTATAAAGGCAAACAAACACCTGCAATTGAGGTAGCAAAGCCAAATTCACAAACTTTGGATCAAGAAAAATACCCTTCCTATGTTTTAACAGCATCTTCTATACAATAGTGAATGAATTCTAATTGTTCCAAAATTTTTAATTCACATTACTTTACAAAACTTTATTTAAAATACTGAAAATGTTTTGTTAAAAAGACAGTCCTGACAATCATCTCACATTCAAAATACTGTACAAAAAAATCTGAAGTCACCATATATTACATAAAACTAAGCTATGTATTTACATTTTCAAATGTAGTTTTAGAAGCTGAGGTTAAGCCAACTGCTACAAATGGTCTCCCTTAAACAGTGTCTGCTAATAATCTCATCGCTCTGCACTTTCAGCATTTAATATAGGCCCTTCTTTTTGCTTTCAAATTATATAACTAGTAAAGGATTTAAAGAAAAACAAATGAAAATTCTATTTTCTTACTGAATAAAACATAAATGTACTTTAAATGGAACAGTGTTTTCATTTAAGAAAGCCAACTGGCCAAAAAACATCAAAATTTGAAAAGTAATCAGAAACCATAAACATCAATAGTATTCTTCACAGTACATTTATATTAAGACTGTCTTCTGTTTTCAGATTTTTAAGGGTTGAAAATTTCCCATTAAAATGCAAATTCTCACATCCTTACTTGTATTTTTCCTATGTTAATTATAATTTAATAAAAGTAAACACAGCTATATTAAAAGATCAACTACTTGGCTCTATAGTCCTGGTTCAAAAAGAAAAAAAAATTTACAGATCCTGTCAGTGCAACAAAAGAAAGTTTGGGATTTTTTCCTCGTTTTTGCAAATGGCAGCTGGAATTGCAGGAGTATTTTGTATATAAGCCAGAAGAGCATTAGTAGATGTATGGAAATATACGGTAGGGCACACGCTGACAGTACTTTTCCCAAGCCACGCCGTATTTCTTTTTACAGTGGTACTCGTCACGAGCTTCTCGGTGAACAAGCAACATGGTGAAATAAATCACATAGAAATAAGGCAGAATGTGATTAAAACCTGTGGATAATAACGGTACATAGTATTAGATATTTTTATTATCACTACAACGTATTTTTTCCTGCTTTTCCCCAAATTCTCTAAAAATGAACCACAAGGTACTTCATTTTCTCTAATAATGAGGAGAACAATTAAACCAGTCTGTAAAATCCCACTGGGAAGTGGCAGAAGGTCGTATCTAAATTAGAAGCTACTCAAAGACTGGTGAATCCATTCTAACAATCCATCACAATCAAAACATCTGTCCTCATAGTTAATACAAATCTCTCCATTTCTCACCCTTCTTCCCCCAGCGAAGAGAAAAACTGCTGTCCTCCACTACAGGCCAGGCCACCAAACAGGTAGCAGGCATGGGCCAGCTCCCCAACCTCCACCAGCTCCCCTGGATCCCCCTGCTCCCCCAGCTCCCCCAGCTCCACCAACTCCCCGAGGTCCCCCAGCTTCCCAAGATCCCCCTGTTCCCTCAGTTCCCCCAAATCCCCCGGCTCCACCAGTACCTCCAGCTCCCCCTGATACCCCAGCTCCCCAAGCACCTCCAGCTCCCACAGCTCCCCCTGCTCCCCTGCTTCCCCAGCTCCCCATGAGGCCAGACACACAAAAAGAAAAACAGAATCTCCTTCTCTTCTTAAAAACCAGTTTTTCCCAATCTATGTACACTGAATCATGAACTAAGAAGCTGAATTAACTTCTATATATTCTACTTAGAAAAAAGCTATCAGGCACAATTGAAAACTTAAAATTTTGCTTTTAGGCTTAAAGTAAAACTTCAGGCTCTGTGAATTCCCAATTCCCCTCAGAAGCCAGAAGAGCTCCTACAGAGGCCAACCTCACAGTAGAAAACGGCGACAAAAAGACTCACACCCACCTTGGCCACACTGTCCCACACAAAGGACACACACACACATCTTTCCAGTGGCTAAAAGGGTCAAACTAGCACTCTTCTGAAATGCTTACCACATGGAAGGGACCACGCCAAGGCCATGATGAGATCACCCAAGTAATTGGGGTGGCGAACAAAGCCCCACCATCCAGAAACTAGAAGATTTTTTCCCGTTGAAGTATGAATGGTTTTTAAATCTATATAAAAATAAAAGTACATTTTTAATGATGTCGAGACAAAAAGAAAACCTTCACATAATATATATAATATAAACATAAATCAATACTTACGTGCAAGCTTTGGATCACTGGGATTTTTCCGGAATGCATTTTTCTGAGAATTTGCACCACGGAAGATTACATAACCACAAACTGCAATTTTAAAATATTTTCCTATGTTAATAACTTAGTTATACTCTAATGCTTAATAGCATCTGTAATTTCTCTTAAAAATTATCTCTATGCTCTGAGGAAATTTCCAAAGCAGACTCCTAGGCTCAAGAGATCCTCCTGCTTCAGCCTTCCAAAATGCTGGGATTACAGGCATGAGCCACCACACCTGGCCTGATTCTTAAGAACAACTCAAAAACTCTAAATCTCACTATGTAAAAAGATGGTAACCCTTCCAAAATCTATCACACTACTTTAATCATCCACCTAGGGAACACTCTGAAGTCAAAACAAATATAGTTACATCCATGAAAGAGATAAAATCTAAGACAGCCTACATTACAATAAAATCAATACTAGAGTTCGGTATAATCAAAATTACAGGCTATATCATCTGTTAGTTATGATACCTACTGGCCATGGCACAATCATTTTATTAATCAAACACTAGCTTAGAATCAGCACCAGAACATCCTGAACTTTAAATACATGCTGAATCCCATTGTAAGTCTACAAGTTCCTAATTTTATCCAAATTTCAGAATGTCAAAAATCAATGTATCAATGACATTTAACTATTATCTAGTCGATCCTCAATAAACTATTAAGAGAATAACCTCACTTCCTGCTTTGGTTTGAATGTGTCCTCCAAAGTACACGTGTTGGAAACTTAATCCTCAATGCAACAGAGTTGACAGTAGCACCTTCAAGAGATGGTTAGGTCATGAGGGTTCTGCCCTTATGGACAGATTAATGTCGCTATCACAGGAGTGGGCTCAGTATCTCGAGTGGGTTTGTTATAAAAGTATGTTCAGCCTCTCTTGCTCTTCCTCACTCTCTCCTGCCCTCCCTCCCTCTCTCTTGTCCTTCCACCTTCCACCCTGGGATGCTGCAGCAGAAGGGGTCTTGCCAGATTCCAGCACCATGCTCTCTGACTTCCTGGCCTCCAGAACCATGAGCCAAATAAATTTCATGACAAATTACCCAGTCTCAGCTATTCTGTTTGAGCAGCACAAAACAGAATAAGACATCCCCCATTTTTAGCTGAACTATAAAATATACTGTCTTGAATCATAAAATGGACATGGACAACCAAATCACTGGTGAAAATAAATCTTAATTTTAACCAATGGTTAGAATTTCTTCTTCTACCACAGATACTAACTAGTGTAGCAAAACTATCTATATTTGAAGTTCACTGCTAATTTTCCCTACCCAACCTCTAGTACAAGTGTTTAAGGGTTTAATGAACAGGGTAAGGACAAAGAAAATTCATCCTGAAGTAAAATACGTGACTGACCCTGGTGAACTGCAACTGCAGCCAAACTGGACTTCTCCGTCTTTCCCAACCTCATCTCACACTTCCCCACCATACACCCTTGCTGAGCTGTTCCAGTGCCTGACTTTTGGATCTCTCCATCCCATTTTACCCTCTAAAACTCAAATCAAACACCATATCCTCCAAAAAGTTCACACTAAAGCTCCCCAGAGAGAAGTTCTCTACCTTAAACACCCGTCATCTAAGCCCCTCTTGGTGCTCACTCATGTCTTATTTCTCCTGCTAGAACGCAAGCTCTATGAAGGCAAGATCAATCTTCTTTATAAGATGCCTACCAGAAAAAGCAGGCACTCAAGAGAAAAAACGTAAGGTTACTAAAAACAAATTTAACCAACTTAAATTTATTAAATTTAAAAGCAAGGTGGTTCGTTTAAAATAATCTGTTTCAAGTACTACTGAGAACCCAGGTACGAACCATCCATTCTCTTTGCAAAATGCAGACTTTTTATTACTCATCATAAATGGCTTCGAATTGAGCTAATGCTGACCATTCAAAATGGCATGTTTCAAATATGCAGACATCAAAGCATAAAAGCCTCAGTACATAATATTTAATAAATTAAACTGAGACTAAAATTAATACTCACGTTTCAGAACAATAATTAGAGAAGCCATTGGCCAAGACACTTCGTTTGGATGACTGACTAAGTAAAAGGCTTGGAAGCTGTAAATAAATGGAACCCACACCAAATCTCCAAAAGCCAGCATGAATCCAAATCCATCATGGATGATGTCCATGGTCGTCAACAACGCTTCCTATAAGGATACAGACAGGGGAAAGGGAGAAAGAGCTTCTATGTTTAAAGTATTCAAATAAAGTACTAGTTTACAGGCAAATGTATAAAGTGCTATGGGCAGGTCCACAACCAACATTTTTTTGTTAAACGGGAGAGAGATTTGGTTCCGCTGGCCTGCTAGGTCTTTCTGCCGTCACATTCTCCTGTCACGCTAGCCTCTCGCTCATGTTCCTGAGATAACAGATCTCTAAAGCATTTCCCATGCCCAGGCCCTCCCCTCTGCTGGCAACCCCTCCTCCAACCTGGGCACTTCTCAGATGTCACCACCCACCAGTAGGGCTCAGACCTGGGCACTTCTCAGATGTCACCACCCACCAGTAGGCTACAGCAATTGGGTTACTGTACTTGTCTAGTCACTCTCCACTATACTAAAAGCCTCTAAAAGACAGAGGCTGTGTGTTTTTACCTTTGCCACCCCAGTAACTAGCACAGTGTCCGCCATGGAGAGAAGTGTTCAAAATATGTTTGCTGAAGGAATATGATCACCAACTCTTTTTGTTTCAATTCCACATGCACCAATCTAATTTCTGATCATAATCTGGCTTTTCATGTAGATTTTCCACAGAAGAAATTAAGCTGCCTGGCAACATGGTGAACTGACAGCTTCATTTCTCATGCAAATTAATAAAAGTGCATTACTCCCCGGTGATTTGCTTAGCGTGAGCCAGTTCGCCTCTGGACCAGGATAAGGGGCAGGCCAGACTCTAGAATACAGACATACCGCTAAGGTCAACACTCCGAAGGTCTGGCCTGAGGGAATCTCCAAACTACCTGGAACCTCAGTACAGTCCACTGATGTTGAAAAATTAGCCAGTATAGGCCGGGCGCGGTGGCTCACACCTGTAATCCCAGCACTTTGGGAGGCTGAGGCGGGTGGATCACAAGGTCAAGAGTTCGAGACCAAACTGGCCAACATAGTGAAACTCTGTCTCTACTAAAAATACAAAAAAAAAAAAAAAAAATTAGCCAAGCATGGTGGCGGGCGCATGTAGTCCCAGCTACTCAGGAGGCTGAGGCAGGAGAATCACTTGAACCCAGGAGGCGGAGGTTGTGGTGAGCTGAGATTGCATCACTGCACTTCAGCCTGGACGACAGAGCAAGACTCTGTCTCCAAAAAAAAAAAAGAAAAGAAAAAGAAAGAAAGAAAAGAAAAAGAAAAATTAGCCAGTATAAGCTCTGTTGGAGAATCAAAGTTCTAGGTTAAAGAAAAAGAGTGGTACCTCCAAATAGGATTTTTTCCAGAAAAGAAAGCAAATAGGCCATGGAACAGAAAAACAGATGTCATATGGAACAGAAAAACCAATCCCACAAAATCTACCTCCTTAGGCTTATACTCTTTAGTTACCAGAGTTCTTTATTCTCTTTAAAAAAAAATTGACATGTAATAATTGTACATATTTATGGGGTACACAGTGATGCTGCCATATATGTAATATATAGTAATCCAATCCGGATAATTAGCATATCCATCATCTCAAACACACTATTTCTTTGTGTTAGGAATATTCAATATCCTTCTAGCTATTTGCAACTATGTATCACTGTTAACTATAGTCATCCTACAGCAGTACAGAATACTAGAACTTAGAACTTACTCCTCTTATCAAGTGGTAATTTTATATCCTTTAGCAAACCTCTCCCTCCCTATCTTTCCCTTCTCCCTACCCTTCCCACCTTCCCACATCCTCTGTTCTACTTTGTACTTCTATGACATCAACTTTTTTAGCTCTCACATGTAAGTGAGGACACATGGTGTTTTAACTTTCTGTCCCCGAGAGTGTCTTATTCTTCTCTCTCAAGGCCTGTGATCTGATTCCTGGTCCAAAAGAGGATAAAGGTGACAAAATGGAGGGAGCAGATAAAAGCAGGTGTGGTGAGTAGCAGTGAGAGGGCAAAGGGTAAGCACCCGGTGCCAGGTCAGGGGGAGGACCTTAGCCCCACCAGCTCCTGAGCCCCAAGGTTTTCACAGGCTGGACTCAGAGGAAGGGTCATACATATTTAAACTGGTAGTCTCCATTTTCTTAAGGTATAGCACATTCGTGAATACAAGGGATTTCTATCAAGTGACCTAACAAAAAAGTTATTAAGCATCTGCTAATTGCCCAGTGGCATGCCAGAATGCTACAGAAATCATAAAATACAATACTTCCTCAAGAAGATTATCATCATCTGGCTGAAATACTGAGAACAGAGAGAAAACAATTTCCTAACTCTAGTTTTCTACCCCTGGGCTATGTTAATTTTGCCTTAAAATGCAAAAAAATTTTCTTTTAACAGAGGTCAGTGTTTGGCTAAATCTATAGAAAATATGAACTTCTAAGCCAATTAAAAAGTGAAGACCACAACATGGCAGAAAGCTATTAACAGATGAAACCAGACAAAATGATCACTTATCAATGGAAAACTACTAGAAAGGAAGTTTTAAAGAAGCCTGAGGTGAGCAAAACAGTGAAATATCATTTGATTTGCAAACTGTTACCTATACGCTCTTTTGGCGATTCATTCTATAACAGCAAACAAAGCTACACTGGTAATAGTAAGTGCATTTACAAAAGAGTTGTTTTTTAATTTCAAAAACATGTTTAATTTTGGATCGACTTGGAATTTTTAAAGTCAATTTGAAGTGCTATCAACACCTTCACAGCTTCCCAGGCTCTGAGCCACGGTCTGTGAAGTGGTAGGAGGGCAACAGGAACCCGTAATTAGCGGATAGCACTAATCCCACCACTTGTAATTGAGGTTTACCTCAAAGTGACCCTAATCTTCCTAAATAACAAGAAGATCATCAAACACCAATATCAAACTTGCGAAGTTGTTCTGACTCAATATTCTCTGCAATTTTGCATAGAAGGCCACAATTAAAGACCAGCCGGCAGGGGTGGGGGAGATATATAGTAATGATGGCCAAATAATACACTTTTTTTTTTAATGTTCCAGGCTCAAAGAGAAAAGGTCTTCTCTCAAAATGTCAGCAGACTGTCTCAACACACTGTCATTAAAACTTGTTTTGGAACTTTATGATGTACAGCTGCCAGATTTGTTTTTAATATGGAAAGAAAACTAGACGTGGAATTTGGAGATGATTACAAAGATAACAGTAAATATGATAAAATACTTGTAAAATAAGCCTGAGGAAGAAAAAATTTTTTAAAGGAATATGCTGGTTGAGACAGAGAAAACAAACAAAACATTTACCAGTCTTCAACTAGCAGAAAGACTAATCAATGTACGAAAAAAGACACGAGATGAAAACTTAGCCTTATTTCAACTGGCTTCCTCAATGCATCTTGATTTCTGATTTTACTTTCATCTAATTAGAGCTAGTCTTTGTATTTTAAAATACTAACAATAAAACACCTCCCCCATTATTTAAAAACCAGGTGACTCTTGACAATCCAAGAAACACCATTCTAATTTGGTAATAATCCATCCATTTTCATGTGATACCATAATTACCACCGCCCACAAAAACAAACCCAAGATCCACCAATCTTATATTGAGAATATTACTTTTAAACACAAGATCAGCTGATAAACACCAAAGCACTCCCAAATGCCTAGAAACTTCCCACCTGTCAGCGCTCCCTCCTCAGCTTCGCATGGATGGCCTCATCGTCCTCACAAGCAGCCTTGGAGGCAGGCCGTGCTCCCCTCACTTTGTGTGCAAGAAGCCAACGCTCTGACAGGTCACTCACCCACTCAAAGCCATCTGACTCCAAGGCCTCGGCTCTTAAAAGTAATTACCTCATTCCAGAGAGCGTCCACCACATAGAGAAGCTGGAAACTATTAACCAAAATCATGGCCAAGGATGGAATAGCACGGTCTTGTATTTTCATTTCAGCCAAAAGCATCACCAAGTTAATAACCACCTGAAATAAAAGGGGAAAGTATATAGCCTCAAAGCACCTCCCCAGGGATCTTAGCATTACAAAGGCATGAGTGAGCTTCACAGCTGAGACACCTGGCAGATGCCACCTTAACACCTACCCGCCACCAGGAATAAGACATCTCAGCACCATGGGCCCCTGGACCCAATGCACTAAGGACACAGTTATCATTTCTGTGTTCCTGTCACAGTGCATAACTTCACCCCAATCAAAGAGAACACTGGAATGACCCAAACTGAGGGACACTCTTACAAAATAACCAACCAGTACTTTCCAAAAAGTATCAAGGTCATGAGAGACAAGGAAAGCCTAAACAACTATTAGACTAGAGAAGACTCAGAAGACATAACAACCAAATGCATCGTAGAGTCCTGTCGAGGTTCCTGGAACAGAAAAAGGACAACAGCGGAAAGACTGGTGAACTCGACTGAGGCCTGCGGACTCGGTAACTAATGCTGTCGCTATGTTAATCTGCAGTTCTTCATCATTACACACTGGTTTCCTCCGAGGTTAACGTTGTGAGAAAGAGTGAAGGGTGGAAGGGAACTCTTTGCTATATATCTGCAACTCCAAGCCTAAAACTAGGTAAAAATAAGGTTTTAAAAAAGAGGAAAATGCATCCACACTATCACTTTCCTATATAAATATAAACTGATAATAAAGCAAAGAAAAGATACTTGTCATATCTTAAACCTCTGGAAAATATTTACAAGAAAATATTTTGATAGATTTATGGAAAGCCATAATTATCCCTAAAAATATACCACCCACTGCTTATTTTTAAATGGTCTACATTTCTTTCTAGCAATTAATTAGACCTATTGAATTGAAATTTAGAAAGAAAAAAAAAAAAAAGACATACCCATCCAATCAATCCGGGGCGCAATTCACAAAAGTATTTGAGATCAAAAGTACCAATTCGAGGGTTTAATTCACGGCCAATGAAGAAATCATAGACAGCATTTCCTGAGAAGGGAAAAGTGTTTACCCAAACAGTGTTCCAAACCCAGTCAGGAGGCTTTAAAACTGCACTGCTGCCCACTATCCAGGCTCACAATTCAACTGCCTGCAAGTGCCTGAGCAGAGCTCTGGTGATGAGAGGTAGACGGGACGGCACAGACTAGGGGAGACGCCTGCCCAACTGAAAGGGCAGTTACTACAGCCTTTGTGGAGCCGGGGACCCAGATACCCCAGGTTTCTTAAAAAACAACCAAAATCATGGGGGCCCCCCAAAGGACTTTACACTCACAATTTTTTTAGATAGGCGACATTTTTAAAAATACTTTAGCTCAGCATCAACCAATTTGTAACCTCTCGTTTCTTTTGTCTTTTGTTTTGAGATGGAGCCTCGCTCTGTGGCCCAGGCTAGAGTGCAGTGCCACAGTCTCAGCTCACTGCAACGTCCGCCTCCCATGCTCAAGTGATTCTCCTGCCTAAGCCTCCCGAGTAGCTGGCATTACAGGCATGTGCCACCACGCCCAGCTGATTTTTGTATTTTTAGTAGAGATGCGGTTTCACCATATTGGCCAGGCTGGTCTCAAACTCCTGATCTCAAGTGATCTGCCTGCCTTGGCCTCCCAAAGTACTGGGATTACAGGTGTGAGCCACCTCGCCCAGCCAGCAACCTCTGTTGTTTTGTTTTTGCTTTTTAAAGAGTATTTACTATTTTGGACAAAGAAATAATATTTGTCATAAGTCAAAACGCCTGTAAGTTTACTAAACGTCTTACTGTCATCAAGCAACTGCAAAAAAAAGAAATGAATAAGAAAGTATGAAGGAAAAACAAAAACATTTTCTTCTTTTAAATTCATATCTCTTTAACTTTTTTCTTCATCTTTTCATTTTTTCTTCTCTTCATTTCCCAAAAAATGAAGTTAGAAAAAAAGCAATCTACTCAAATCTGGAAATGGCTGCTGGAGGGCTCTGGGACGCATTCATCCAACACGCGATTCATCACTGCTCACCAGAGCTGGCAGGCGACAGGTCATTCTGGGGTGCTTTCAAAGAGCGCATGTAGAGATACACACTCAAGACCACACAAAAAACAGTGGCCCCAAGTGCAAACTGAAGAAAATGACTGTACACATAATGAAACTCTACGCCCTGGAAGAGAGATGCTCCGATGACTGCAGATGTCAGGATAAAAGCATAGAATCCTTTAAAAAAAAAAAAAAAAAAAAAGGAAGGGGAAAATTTATGTTAACCCAAGGCTCACAGGAGACGTACGCCATTATGAAACAATACAACGTTCATTTTTAAAGTCTTAATATCATTATTCAGACTAAATACACACAAATATGCAAATAAGCAATGTCCTGAGGTATAATCTTCAATATACATACCATTATCTCTTGTAGAACTTTCCAAATAGTTTAACATATTGATTCTTCTTCAGTTCAAATGGTCATTATTTGCTTTTAATTAAGGGAAAACTGACAAGAAGTGCAACCTGAAAATTCCCACAATCCAAACTCTCAGGCACAAAGTCAAATGGCTAATTATTAACAGAGCTGAGCCAAACACACATTTTAAAGTCTAATGCCATTACCTAAAGGGAGGGTATTATGCACTCACCAGGGGCCAGGCACTGAGCTAGGTTAGTAGTTACAAAATTATAAATATTTATACTTAACCAACTTGTCAATAATGGTTTCAAAAGATTCTAGTTAAACTCTATCATCCAGAACAGAGTTCTTAAGATGCCACCCGCAGAGAAGACGCCACAACACAAATGCTGGAGGCCAGGCAGGACTGTGAGTACCCATGGGGTAGGGACAGCAGGTGGGCACATTCACGGGCAATGCCAAGTTAAAAAGCACCCACCCTGTGAGGCTCCAAAGAACTCTCGTTCCAGGCTAGTCCTGCTGCCACACAGAAAGGCTCTCTGGGAGATTCAATTTTTCCTTTTGGCTAAAAAAATAGTTTTGTGGCTGGGCGCGGTGGCTCACGCCTGTAATCCCAGCACTTTGGGAGGCCGAGGCGGGCGGATCACGAGGTCAGGAGATCGAGACCATCCTGGCTAACACGGTCAAACCCTGTCTTTACTAAAAATACAAAAAAAATTAGCCAGGCATGGTGGCAGGCGCCTGTAGTCCCAGCTACTCGGGAGGCTGAGGCAGGAGAATGGCATGAACCCGGGAGGAAGAGGTTGCAGTAAGCCGAGATCACGCCACTGCACTCCAGCCTGGGCAACAGAGCAAGACTCTGTCTCAAAAAAAAAAAAAAAAAAAGCAAAAAAAAGAAAGAAATAGTTTTGCTTTCAAGGGAGCTGAGTGCCTGAAAGAGCTGTGCTCCTAAAAAGTCATCAAATCACATTAGGATAAATGGTCAAACGCAAAAAAGAAGTAGCTGTTATTTATTTGAGAATTCTAAAACCAAACCTTTTGTAAAATAAAATAGTTGTCTCAACTGATCTGAATCCACATTTTCCACAAATACTCCAAATAATAACTTCTAATTTTAAATTCTGACTTTTAAAGATATTCATTTACCTTTCATAAAATGTATATTTTAAAAAAGAATGGTTAGATGAAGCAGTCTTTTGCTCTCTAGTCCACGTGGATTAAAAATAATCATCCAAAATGTCTTAGGAATCTCCTTAGTTAATAATGGTAAAATTCATGAAAAGAAACCTCAATACTTGAACCCGAGTAATTAGATGAGGACATTTTTAAAAAGGATCAAGCAACTTGGCCAGCCACTCCCCCACTGGCTACAAGAGCTCCATGTCCAAGCACTGTGCTCAGTCTCTGTATGTACCACACCCCTCAGAGGGAAGTGAAAATGTAACACAAGACTACTTAGAAAAGAATCGGTGCCTGCAGAGAAACACACAAAACACTGAAATCAAAGGACCCGGCAGCAAAGTCAACAACCCACCTCGCCCCAGACTCACCTTCCCTGGTGTGGCAAGTGAACCACCAGAGGGAGGGAGGGTGCCAAAGGTTCTAAAACTCGCTCTATCAGCAAAGAATTTGGTAAAAGCAACAAAAAGTCTAACAATACCAACGACAAGTATTAAGCATCCACCAGGGGTCAGATGCTGGAGCTAGGTCAGATGCCTTGTCACGTGACTGGCACTAAACGGCAGAAGGTGTCTAAACTATCTTTGGCTTCCCTTTTAGAACCCAGGAGAGTGATTGCAGACAGAGTAGATGCTGGGTAAGTCTCTAAACAAAGATCTAAAGTTAGAAAATGAAGAATTGAAAGGATAAAAAGTTCAACCATTAAAATATATAATGTAATTCTCAAGAAAAGGAAAACACTCTACTCCATCTCGTCAAATGGAAAATCATTCAAGGATGACTACAAAATAGATCTGTACTTTGCCAAAGTCTTCAAACGGCAAAGCTGGACTGATGCACTCAGCATATGCTCTTATAGTGCCAGGTGCTGGACCCAGAGGGAGCAAGGTCTACCCATTTATTGAGCTGCTCAGTGAGCTCACAACTCATCCATCCAGCCCTCACATATGAATGAGCACCCACTATGTGCCCATTTTCCTGGCACGAAGCACGTCACAATGAACACAGCCAAGTCCTAGCCCATAAAGCCACATTCTAGTGGAGACATCCTAATGAAGAGACAAATACACTGATATGTGGAGGCATAAATGTCAGACAGAAAAATAAAACAGAGAAGGGGAGAGAAAAGGACCTGAAGGTTTCTCTCAGCAGAGACGAGATGGAGGTGAAGATGCAGGTGTCAGACATTTGGGGGTAAGTTTTCCAGGCAAAGGCCCAGGAAGAGTGTGTGACGAATATTCAAGGGACAGCCCAGAGGACATGAGCAAGGGCAAGAGCAGCTCACACAGCAGGAGTGGCCTGAATGCCCGCATCCGTGTAACACCTCAGGGTGATAAAATCTTAGACAAGTGCAATGATTTCTAACAGTGATGAACACTACTAAGAAAATAAAACTGGAGAGTGGACAAGAGTGACTAAGAGGCTATGTTACTTTACATGGCATAATTTATACATGTTGGCTACAGGTATAAACAGTTGCCCTTCCGACTACCAAGAGATAATTTACCACTTACTACTCTGGTCTAATCAGCTTTAACAGTTTAACACTTAGAAGTTTAAGCTATCAAATCATCAATTTGAGTCTTAAAAAAAGAAAATCACCATTTAATCTATACTTGAGTCTTCTTCCATCAATAAGAGGCGTTCCTTCTACAACCTTAAAAGAAAAAAAATTTACAAATTTACAAAGCACATCACCATCATATATACATATATATACACATACATATGTATCTTCTAATATCACTTAATTTTCAACATGCCCAAGAAGGAAGATATCTTGTAATAGGGAAATTTTGTAATATATTTCAAAAACCCTAGTGGCAAGCCTTTTAATGATGCAATTCCACCTTCAGGAATTTATCTTAAATACAAATTCAGTAATGACTTCCTAGTGTAGGACCCAGCAACTGCAACAGCCACGCTCCCGGCAACACTCCTGTGTACCACCTCAAGACTAAATGGGCTTAAATACCTTTGTATCTAGTGGACCCCTAGCTCAAACACCTACCGATGGCTGCCCAACACTTACAAAGTAACAGTATGATTCCACTGTCTTCCATTTGTGGGGTCCTTTTCAACTGGGCTCTACCCTGTTGACCCACTCTACTCTGACCCAAGTGGTATTTGATGGCGCGTACTCATATGCTTACTTGCTCTGCTATATATTATACATATATTGCCCAGCCAGTTATTTAACCATTTCATGTGATTCTTTTATCTGCAATAAGAGATTGTGAGAGGCCAGGTGTGGTGACTCGTGCCTGTAATCCCAGCACTTTGAGAGGTCAAGGTGGGAGGATCACTTGAGTCCAGGAGTTGAAGACAAGCCTGGGCAACATGGCGAAATCCCCTCTCTACCAAAATACAAAATACAAAAATTAGCCACGCCTGGTGGCACGCGCCTGTGGTCCCAGCTACTCGGGAGTCTGAGGTGGGAAGATGACTTCAGCCCAGGAGGAGGAGGTTGCAGATTGTGCCACTGCATGCCAGCCTGGGCGACAGAGCAAGACACTGTCTCAAGAAAAAAAAAAGAGAGAGAGAGACTGTGAGCATGCATCATGCATCAGAACCATCTCCTCTCTTCATTCGGCATCACCCACAGCATTCAGCATGGTACCCAACTGAACTGGCTGAGTAAAAAGTCCACTTGCTCAATGTAGTCACATTTTACCCCACAAAATAACTATTCAGAAATGTAGCAATTCATTTTAAACTGTAAAATATAAATATAGTATCATTTGCTCTTGGCTAACCTACTTTATCCTATCATTAGCTACAGATTTCACTAGCCAGTATTCCTCCTCTCCCAGGAGAAATGTAAAAGCTATTTGAGATCGCAGGATTAGTAAAATCCCACATGCTAATTTCAGATGATCCTTATCTATTAAAGGTGTCTAGTAAATGCTGTGTTGGGCTTTAATCTGTGAATATACAGATCCAAATATACAGTCAGCCCTCCGTATCCGTGAGATCCACATCGACGGATTCAACCAACCACAGATCCAAAATATTTGGGAAAAAATTGCATCTGCACTGAATATGTACAGACTTCTTTTTCTTGTCATTATTCCCTAATACAGTATAGTAACTATTTACATGGCACCTATGTTGTATTAGGTATTGTAAGTTACCTAGAGGTAACAAAGTATACAAGGAGGATGTACACAGCTTATATGCAAATACTACACCATTTCTTATCAGGGACTTGAGCATCCTCAGATTTTGGTATGTACAGGAGGTCCTGGAACCACTCCCCAAAGATATCAAGGGATGACAGTATAATATTAATATATTTTAATATATATGCTTTTAGTCACTTTAGTCTATGAGTATATACATATATGACTTTAAACACAAAACTGCTTTCCTTGATACTCTGAAATCACCTTACCCTGAATGAATCTGAATTTAACTGTAGAGCCTTAACGTAAAAATGACTGAAGGTCTTTATCACAAAAATCCTTGCTAGGGCCACTAAAGTTATGGTCTCACTCCACAGTATTAAGCCTGCAGCTCTACCCTCCTATTACTGGCATTCACCAGTAAAAGTGATCCTTTGGTTTACAGACAATTGGCAAACTTGCAAAGCCCTAAGAATAAGATCTTTAAATAAATGATTTATTACTTAAGTAATCTCATGTTTCTTTAAATATATCCAAGTAAAGGATTCTACTGAAAGAAGAAAAAACTACACTTAGCAATGGAGAGACAAATTTTAAAGATATTGCAGGAATCTGAAAACAACATAAAATGTTCTTGACAACAAGAACATCTGAAACCATTTGACAACATTTGAAACCGTTTGAAACATTTGACAACAAGAGATGAAAATTAGAAACTTTTCATACTTTTTTAAAGTAAAAGACGTAGACTAAAGTCCATCGAGCCCAGCAGCCTATCAATTAATCATTTAAAAGGCTGCATCTGAAATAACGCATACTGAGAGTGAATTTTTTTTCCACAGCAATCTCCACTGAAAGTCAGGCTGCTTTGCAAAACAGCCTTTTCTTTTCTATTTGGTTTGAAAAGTTACACAAGAAATCTCAATCAGATTTTTTTAAGCTCCTCTTAATAAGCAAGTGTTATATAGACAGCACAAGAGAAATGGCTTCATGAACTAAGTTTTGGGAGTTTTGACCAACAGCAGCCTCTAACCTCTGAACTACTGTAAGGCTGGGCAGCATGGCACACGCCTGTGGTCCCAGTGACTCAGGAGGCTGTGGCAAGAGGATCACTTGAGCCCAGAAGTTGGAGACCCACCTGGGCAATATAGTGAGACCTCATCCTATAAAAACAAAACAGAATTACCATAAACGTACCTTTCCAATTGGCAGTAGGTAGAACAGGACTTGAATCAAAAACCACAGGAGGTAGACCCCAAATACTCTGGTTTCCCATAACTCATACAAAGCTGGCAAAGGAGGAGGGAAATTCAGAAGACTGGGATCTTTCTGTTTACATATCAACAGCAACAGGAAGAGGAACACAGGCAGGCCAAACATGATGAGAAACACACCTGCAAACAATTCATGAACATTTGAGGCTCAAATTTCAATCTGGTTTATTCATTTAAGAATCATGTTAGTTTTTTTTTTTTTTTTTTTTTCGATTTTTTTTTTTGAGACGGAGTCTCGCTCTGTCGCCCAGGCTGGAGTGCAGTGGCCGGATCTCAGCTCACTGCAAGCTCCGCCTCCCGGGTTTACGCCATTCTCCTGCCTCAGCCTCCCGAGTAGCTAGGACTACAGATGCCTGCCACCTCGCTCAGCTAGTTTTTTGTATTTTTTTTTTGAGTAGAGACAGGGTTTCACCGTGTTAGCCAGGATGGTCTCAATCTCCTGACCTCATGATCCGCCCATCTTGGCCTCCTAAAGTGCTGTCATGTTAGTTTTTTTAAGATCAGAACTCATATATGGCTAGCTGTCTGAAACCAATTTCTAATGTACCATCAAAAACTCCCATCTCTACCTGTCAGCTCTGGTGGCCAGGCAACCATGGGCATCAAAGTAGTTTAAAAAAAAAAAAGAACAAACAAACAAACAAACAGGGGTCCAACACTGAATAGCTACACCCACCTCAGAAACCAAACTCTAAAACATTTGACCTCCAACCACTAAGGAGCAAATGTGTTGAAACTCCAGCAAACTGAAGATCAGAATATCTAAAAATTATCAGCCTAATCGTAACAAAAAGCTTTATATTCCTAAGTTTCTAACAACTAAAATAGTGTCACGTTCATGTAATGTGTGCAGATTTTAAGTGATGCTGGACAGTATCTGTAATAGACCAGCTAGCCAAAGGTTATAACAAAATACAAAGCAATTAAGCCATGCAGGATTTTGAGCCATTCAGACAAGAAGTCTTTTCTTTTACTAGCTCATAAAATTTCATCAGTTCCACCCACTTAATAACTCCAAAACTCTGCACACTTCAGATCTTTGACCCTTACAATCAACCTGCCTAGCAGGTAGGGCAGCCTTGGGATCCCATTTTATGCAGGCAGCTGACTTCCAGGCTGCTAGGCCCTGCCGCCTCAGGTCTGATTATCAGCAGAGCTCTCTCTCCCTGATAGGTAACCATCTATGCTATACAAACTCCCAGATCAACCTTCATCACTTCTTTGTACTTCTGTGCCCAAATCCTCTGAACAGACTGCTAAAACTTTTAAACACAGCTACAATGGCATCCTTTCTACTCCATAATCCCCCCAAAATATCCTCACCTCAGGCCTTTGCACCCACTGCTCCTTCTCTGGAAGACTCTTCCACAAATTCCCACCTTGCCTGCCTCAGATGTCTTCAGAGAGGCCTTTCCAATTCACCTTGTGGCAACCACCCCTAGCCCACCCCACCTGCCCTCTCTGGGCCCAGCTCTGAGGCCTACCAGGTACTCCTCCAAACTCCAAATCCTTTGCCCGGATGGGGGTCACTTCAAAAGTTCTCACTGCCAGTTCTTTTGCAATGAATTTTTCTTCCTTAGAATCTATTTCTTTTAATTTGACTTCTTCTCTTCTTGGACGAAGGCTATACTGTGTAGATATGTAACTGCTTTCTTGTGACAAATTGAATTTTTCCTAAATGAAAAATTTAAAAATTAAATATCTGTAGTGAACAATTACCACTAATGCTACTGCATTAACTATTTCAGCATCTCAGTACAGCTGTATACTAATTAGAATAAATTTGTAAAATTATATTCAGTCTTAATTTAAGGACAGAATTTTAGAACAGGTTATAAAATATTGTAATTTTCAATGTGCTTCTCGAGGGAGAGTCACTTTTAACCCAAAAAAAAATCAACCAAGATGAGAGTGAACACTTTCCCACCTGTGTATTTTTATGAGGTACGTCATTTCTTTCAGTGTGCTCGGACTCCCCGTTATATCTGCTGATACTATTTCCAAATGGCTTCTAAATTGAAGAATATAAACATTTAATCAAAAGAACTGTAACTTATTCAAAAGAAACATGATGGTAAAAACTTACTATTTTGAAATCAAGCAATAAAACCGATTTTTCACAGCTTTAATTCTGAAGAATTTAACCCTCATTTTGTTAAAAATGAAGAGGAATAAAACTGACTAGAATTCCCCAGTCTCTGAAATACTGGATCTTATAATGTAGATTTCTACATAAAATATTTTATCTGGCCGGCACAGTGGCTCACACCTGTAATCCCAAGCACTTTGGGAGGCCCAGGCGGGTAGATCACCTGAGCTCAGGAGTTCAAGACCAACCTGGCCAACACGGTGAAACCGTCTCTAATAAAAATATAAAAACATTAGCCACGCATGGTGGCAGGCACCTGTAATTCCAGCTACTAGGGAGGCTGAGGCAGGAAAATCTCTGGAACCCAGAGACAGAGGTTGCAGTGAGCCAAGACCGCACCATTGCACTCCAGCCTGGGCAACAAGAATGAAACTTTGCCTCAAAAAAATAAAAAAATCTTTCATCTTTCATGTAATTAGACTGAATGTTATAATTTCATTGATAGACTGTATGGGTATTTACTACGAAAGGCAGATAAAGTAAAAATTGGTAAATTAGTTCATTAACTGGATAAAAAACAAAAGACATTCAAAAAGACATTCACTGCTCCAAAACAGCCAACAATGGAAAATTAAGAAATAGTGGGCACTTGTGCAATATAGAGTAGGCTCAAGGCTCTACTAGTAAGAAGCAAAGCCAGTCTGTTGTTCTTGTGACACCAGGACCATAAGATTACACTATAAAAATACAGCAGTCATTTTAATATTTTAAATATTAACAGCATCTGTTCCTGGAGTCCCTGGGTAGTAGAGAGCCACTAATAGTTAAAATGTCCAAATTCAAAATGTAAGTTAGAACAGTAAGTTGAAAATGTCTGACAGCCACATTCGCCCAAAAAAAAAAAAAAAATTATAATACTCAGAATGAGAAACTGGGCATTCATACACTGATACTACTATAAACGTTCTTGACACAATCTGGCAATATGTATTAAAAGCCTCAGATCTGCACCATATAGCTGACCTAGCAGTTCCACTTGCACCTAAGGAAATAATCAGATGTTATATAAAAATACTTGTTTGTAATAGTGAAAATATGGAAGGAAAAACACTAAATGTCTATCAATGAGGGAGCTGACTTTAACGATTAAGTTACATCTATACAATTTACTATATATCCATAACTATATTATACAACAAAAATGATGTAGAAAAATACGCTCTGAAAGGTTATCCCCAATATTTTAAAATCTCTTAAAGTTGACTACAGAACAGTATGTACATAATCCAGCTTTTAAAGTTTATTAAAAGTCTGTGTGCATTCTATCCAGAAAAGAGGTTAACATTAAGTGAATAGAAGATTACTTTTATTCTTTTTTACTTAAAATACTTAACTCTTTCGTCTACTATCTAAATACTCTTTGGACAAGATTTACAGGCTCCATGCACCCTGATATTTCAAAGCTTACACCTTGAAAGTAATTCCACTAAAATCATCATCTTTGACTAGGTAAAGTGATCAAGTATAATGATGCTAAGAGTAAGAATGTTTCTGTAATACGGGTTTTGTCTTACCATTTCATACATGATATGAACTTTCATACATTGTAAAAACCTTACTCAGTTCAATCTACAAGCTCCATCTATTTCAAATTTGAACACTGCTTTTTTAAAAACTAAAATATTAAACAGCATTTCTGGTAACTCAAGGACATTCTTTTCCATTGATATTTAAAACTTTCTATTCCAAACATTTGTTTTTTATGAAATCTTCCAAAGTTATCGCCTTAGATTTGATACTTCACTGACATTTTAATATTATTAACTGCAAGTAATTCGAGTAAATACATATATAAAGGGGAAGACAAAAGGCTGTATAAGGATAAACACAAGTACCAGAATCAGCGGAGTCAATTTAACTTCCACTTCCCTCCTTGCTTCCTTAATGTTGGCCTGGTGGGAAGCAGAAGCAGATCGGCGGGCACTTTTAGGTGGTCGACCAGGGGATCTGGAGCGTGACCTTGATCGACTCCCTCGGCGTCTGGAAGGGGAACTGGAAGTTGAGCCACCTTTCCTTTGCCTAAAGGAAGTTAAAGGCTAGAAAGGGAGAAGAAGGCAAAGACCTTTACCACAAATCATAACACATACAGACAAACCCAAACTAGAAGAGGATAACAAAGGCAAGAACTGCTACCATTAACTCTAAAATCATCATGGGAAATCTTAGGATCTAAGAATGGATCAGATGAAGCCAGCAGAAAATGCTTTCATAATGATCCACCTTTCATGAGACAAATGCAGCCTTTCCATTCTTGTTCTTCGAAGGTATTTCCATGAAATGAATGAATCTAAACCAATTAGCTGTACTTATTTCCAACACCATATGCAAGAAGGGTAATAATTAACATGGATTAAAACTAAGAGGATAAGACAAAAGAAATTAGCACACAGACAAAAAAATAATAATACCACAGTTTCACTCTGAACAAAACACATAAGCAGATCTTGAAAATAAAACATGAGCTTGGATGACTGGGAACTGTTTCACCGTGTCCCCACCTACTCCAAATCTCCTTATGTTGCTTCTAGGGATGTAGACAAAATATGCCCCAGGCCAAGTCCCTCACCCCATTTTTTGTGTGGCCTTCCTACTAAGAATGGCTTTTACATCCTTAAATAATTACAAACAAAATCAAAAGAATAGTATTTCCTGACGTGAAAATTATCCAAAATTATAATTTCAGTATCCATAGTTGTATTGGAACACTGCAATGTCTGCTCCCTTCCATACTGCCTGGAGTTGCTCCCATAAAGCCTAAAATATTTACTATCTGTTGCTTTATTCCTGGTCTAGAGCACTCAAAAGTGTCGTCCTCGGCCATGGGTCCTAGAAATGCTTGTTACTAATCTGCGCAAGTACCAAAATCAAGAAATAGGCATATAGAAATGTTTATAGCATTTTGATAAAGTAATCTCACATCTATCAAATCTGACAGTAAAACTGTGAGGCTTTTATTTTGCATGTCTTTATTTTTCTAGTAATTCATTTTTATGGCATTTTACATAAATGCTTGTATACTATGGATCAGATATCTTAAAACCCAGACACTCACCTGACAGGTTGAAAAGCCCTGGGCTAGACTCGAATCTAATTAATGTCACTCTCCTGATTAAATCCTTGGTGTTCAGGATGAAGCCCAAACCCTTGGGCATGGAATATAAAAGCCCCTCCAGCCTGGCTCCTGCTTAGCCCTCCCCTACCACTCCCTTCCAGCACTTAGCTGACCGTGTCCCCAGACCCCCAACTTTGGCATACTGCACTCTCTGCAGAAGCAGCCCCATTATCAGCTGAGTTTTTCCTATTTGTTCTCAGCACTTGGCTCTGGTGTCACTGCCTCTGAAAGCCTCCCCTGAAGCCCAGGGATCTTCTCTAACCCTTGATATACTCAACACCACCCACAACAAACTCCAGGCACAGAAAGCAGTAAACCCAGGGGACCAACAGATGCAAATGGCTGTCTTTCCCAATAAGTGTGAGCTTCTTGAGAACAAGGCACTATGCCTCATTCATACATTCCAAGAGTCAAAAACGGTATGTGACCCAAAGCAAGAGCTCAACCCTCTGCCTCCACACCAAGCTGAACTGACTATCCTAAGCTTAGAAACTGTACTTAAGAGTTATTTCCCACTTATGGTAAACATACTCTGACAAGCCAAAGGAACGCTTACCTTAATATCATTCTCTTTCAATTCAAGCTCTGTTCCATCTTTATACTTTACAGTGTAAAGCTGGGAGGTGCTGTCGTGGCTCAGAATTTCTACTTCATAGTAAAGTGAACTCCCAGGCCATCGACCTCTTACCACTTCACCATCGGCAAATTTCCTACTTGGCATTTTCTATAATTAGCCTGAATATTTTTAAAGAAAAAAAATTTGAGTCAATACATATACATTTATGTATTTGTCTTTTTCCACAGGCTGATCACTAAAATGCAACTTTCCAGAATTGACTGGTCAGGATTTAGGGCCAGAAAGGCTACATTCAATCTCATTTGGAATCATTTTAGAAGATGATTTAGCCACCGCGGTATCTATGTAAGTGACACTAAAGATTAATTATAACAATGTATATAGGCGCCATAAGTTTGCACTACGTAAAATGTTACCCACCTACATGATCATAGTTCTTGTTAATCAAAAAATGAGGCACAATCTCACAAAGGACACATTTTCTCATTTGCAAATTTGCATCACAACTTACAATGGCTTTAAAAATGCATTTAATTGTATTTTTAACAAATTGACTTTATTAAAAACAGTAATAAAACAGACTGGGAAAATCAAGGATGTACAATTAACATGACTATAACCCACCAACAGTAAGAAAAATAATTCCAAGTCTGTAATGAATAAATGTGGGGGTTATTTAGCTTTCAACTCTTGCAGCTAAAGTACAAATGCATACCAAGTAACTCTACCAACCACCCACCTAAGTCAGGGTGTACCTTGCCTTCAACCAAGCTCACCTCTCTCAAGTCTACAGCAGACATCAACCCCCAATTATAAGATTCTTTTCCTCTGTTTCAAAACATGGCCCACAAAGTCCCACAATACTCCAAGAATCCACAATCTATCTGCAAGAACTGCCACTTACGTGAGGCCTGTCTGCCACCCTTTCTGAAATATCAATTGATAGCTGGGTACTTCCAGCTGCCAGACAGTAATGCCACTCCATCCGCTGACCAGCGGATTCATATTTCCACACAACAAAACCAGGGCTGCCAACCTTCCCCAGTACTGCATAAACTAGCTGGGGCCAAGTTCAAGGGGCAGCCAGTAGCACAGATAGGAGCTCTCCCCCAAAGCACCTTCATTTCACCAACTAAGCACTTCCTGATGTATTGTCCAAGCATATCAATGTACATTCCTCACTAGCTCCTGTTAAGAGCTGATGATACAATAAAAGCAACATTTATGAACCTTTGAAGACTCTGGAATTAAGGAGAAAGTTGAATTACCTACTCCAAGGGAGTAGTGGGAGGGTCGGGGGGGAGGCAGGGTGGGGAAGGCCTTTCCTAAGCATCACCTTTTTTCACTGTTAATCGTGAGAAAAAACTTAACAAGCTCTACTAGTTTACAGAGATGGCAGCTAGGTTGGTAGATGAAAGAAAACACAAGTAGTTATCTGGTGATTAGAGGATGTCAGTCAATTAACACCTCAGGTAAGAGAGCCAGCTTTCTTCCCTACACCTACCTGAGATGGCATCACTGGGGTAATGAATGGGTTTGGGCTTGGAGTAGTGGGGAGGAGCCCACAAGTTTTCTGGATGAAGTCAGGCCTGGCTGAGTCACCTGAGGGGCACTTAGGGAGCAGGGGGTAGTGAACACCTCTGCATGAGGAGGGGCATAAAAACGGAAGGTGACAACATCCAACTTTGCCTATTTCAACATTTAACTCAGAGCCTTCAAGTACAAAGAAAGAGGAAGGAAATGTACCCTCCCTCTCTCTTCTCTTGAGCCCCTTCCCCTCCCTAGACCCCCCAAAATCAAACCACTCTTACTACTAGCTCTCCTACACTGGTCAGCCAGGGTTAAAAGAAGGCAATTATGTCTTCCTACAGGAAGATGCTCAAGTTGCAAACAACGCTTTATAAACTTTTGAAATACAAGCCCTTCAGGACGCAGGGGCTACTTGAGGTTTTAAAAGACCCTTGAACAGTTTTTGCGTGTTCTTAAAAACTTATTTACGGGCTTGGCCGGGCGCGGTGGCTCAAGCCTGTAATCCCAGCACTTTGGGAGGCCGAGACGGGTGGATCACGAGGTCAGGAGATCGAGACCATCCTGGCTAACACGGTGAAACCCCGTCTCTACTTAAAAATACAAAAAACTAGCCGGGCGAGGTGGCGGGCGAAGCTGTAGCCTCCACAGCTACTCGGGAGGACTGAGGCACACCCCCGAAAAAAAAAAAAAAAAAAAAAAAAAAACTTATTTACGGGCATCTTTCCATTGCACTTACACACCACATACACAGTGTCTGTGTAATATAAACGCAGGCCAGTGCCAAAAAGATTCTTGTTATCAATTAAATATTTTGGGTTAAACAAATTAATGCATATGGTGGATACCTGTTAGGTCTCTAAAGCTTAATTTTTTAAAAGAAGAATTAGGATTTGCTTGAAAAACAAAATGAACCAGCATTCTTCTTAGAAGATCATTATCTTAAACGTAAATGCTCCAAAAGATGAAGCCAGCAATATGATGTGCACCCCCACTTTACACAAGATCCACACACCATTGTCAAACGTGAGGATGCAGTGCAATCACATCCTAATCTACTCCCCCACAGGAGTGAAATAGCCAGGATGGCACACAAAAGTCCCACATTTGTGCATGTCACTATGCACTCACCCACAGGAGTCAAGATACACACAGGCTTTTCTTACAAGAGATGTTTTAGACAAGTGTGTTTGTAAAGAAAAATTTTGTTCACTGAACACAATGTCCTCATTGCGATAAACAGGAAAAACACGGAGACCCTCAGGCTTTACTCTATTAAACCAGATGCCCGCTAACTTCAGAGTCAACTGGCACTGCAATCCTCACATATTCTAGCTCCAGTATGTTACTGTTTATGAACACAACCATTTTTTGCTGCTGTTCTCTACTCATTAGCATTACAGGGGTCTCCGGCTATCTTTCCTTCACTTCTCCAAATTCATATAAACGAGGCATAGAGCAAGATGCTTGAATGAAGTTTGACAGCTTCCTTTTCACACCTGAGCCCCGGTAGCCCTACTAGGCAAAAGGCAAACAGGAACCCTGGGCCTTGTTCCACGCCCTTTGCTTCATGAAGCAATAGAAAGGCCACCTTCCTGGCTGTAAAGGCAGAAGCGCCTTCTTCCCTATAAACACCCTTGGGCAGCTCATCATTCCCCTCCTGCTCGTTGTTCTCCCTCTTCCCAGGCAGCCCTGAGAAACTAAACTTAAACTGGACTTGTTGCCTAGTCTAAATTAGGATCCCTCTGCTCTTCTCCGTAGCTCCATCTTCTCCTACACAGCAGTTACTACAATGCATAACTACAGATCTACACGCGTTTATGTGCAAGGTCCCCGGGGGCCTGTCCACCCTGGCATTGCCCAGGCACCGCGCCTCTCGCTGCAGGTGCCCACGCGCGCCCCACGGTATCTACCGCGCCCTCGTCCGAACACCCGACCGGGCCCCGTAATCACTCGGGGAAAGCGCCTGCAACAAAGCCCTCCGCAAGCAAGTGCTTACTAAGTGCCCCTTGAGGCTGCTGGCAGTGCGAGGCTGGCTGTCATTAGGAGAACATTTTTCTGAACCTTCAAAAAGGTGAAAAAGCAGGACCGTGCTTTAGCAAGAGCACGCATACCCGCCTAAATACCCGTTTTTCTGAGACTGTCCGGGCGAAAGAATTCAACGCATCGGAGCGAGCAGCCCTGCAGTGCGCCTGGAGAACCACCAAACCGCGAAGACCACGACCCTCAAAGCCAGTGACAAGCAGCGCGAATCTAAGCCCACCTCGGCCGCTGCCCCTTCCCCGTCCTGCCAGGCCGCCGTGCCCCGTCAGCCTCGCTACTGCAGGACCGCGGGGCCGCCCGCTCATCTGTCAGACAGGCGCTCGGAGGGGCCGGGAACCAGGCTGCGGCGGGGCGGGACAAAGGCGCCCACGAACCCTCCCCACCGCCGCAGCGCCGCGCCGCCAACATGGAGGGAAACGTCCGCAGTTTAAAACCCGCAGCTGCATTTCCACAGCGCGCCCGGCTTGGGCGAGTTCCAGCCTCGCCCGCCGCCGCCCTGACCACCCGACTGGGCCAGAAGAGGCGAGGGGGCGAGGAGGGGAGCACACGAGGAGGCGAGGAGAGGAGGGGAAGGCCGCCGCGCCAGGCCCCGCGCCCAGGGACCCCGGCCCTGCCGCTGCGCCCGCCTCAGGCCTCCTCCCGCAGGGGCCCCTCGAAGGCCGTGCCGCGGGGAGCTGGGAGCAGGACGGGGGTGGAAGCGCTCACCTGCGCCAGGCTCCGGCGGCAACACGGACGGCTCCGGGAGAACAGTCGCACACCAACCCGGCGGCAGTTCTGCGCGCGCGACGCTGCCAGGCCGCGCTCTCGCGCCCGGCGGTCCCGCAAGACGGGCGCGCGCTTCACCGGCCCCGCCTCGCCTCGCTTCTCCCCTCCCCTCGCCTTCCCTTCCCTCCGGCGAGGCCGCCCGGGGCTCCCATTGGCTCCTCGGCCTTTTGAATCATCCCCGGCGCTGTCGATTGGTCGCGCGCAGTGGCGCGTCCGCCCCGCCCCGCCCCGCGCGGAGGCCTGCAAGCCGGGAAACTCAGCCTGGTGGGGCGGTACGGCGCCTGGCGTTTGCTGCTGCCTTATCTAGGCTGCCCAGGCGCCTTCGCAGCGCACGGAGCCTGCGCGCTCCCGCCCTTTGCCTCCCGGCGCTCGCAGCAGAGTGTCTGGGGTGCCAGGTGGCTTGGCGAACGAGATTTTTTCTTTTTAAGCTACAAAGAAAACTAATACGTTCTTAAAGTGATCACCAAAGATCCGAGCTCGAAAGCGTTTCTCGGTAAAACACTGTGAGTGTCCTCCTCAGCGTTTTAAAATCCCACAGAAGCCCCTGGACCAAGCAGCGGCACCGAAGACAAGCAGGGGCGCTTTTGTCTCCGCGACCGCTGAACCTGCGTAGAAGCGGACCCGGACGGATGCTGGGGCCGGCGGCGGGAGGGAGGAGGAAGAATGGCCGAGGACTCCTACGACCCACGCTGCGAGGAGGGGCTCGATTGTTACCCGAGATGCTGTCGAGATGCAGTAGAAAATCCCCAACACCGCGGAGCGTGGAACAAGAAGTTTTATGCGTTACACACTGAAACACAACTTGACCGGCAACCCACAAGCCTGGTTTTAATTGAACCCCAAAATGCTGAATCATGTCATTGTTGACTCCGAATCTGTTACGGATCCTAAACTTTTTTTTTTTCCTGCTAGTTTTCATTATCAGTTAGTTGATTTCCTTCCTCTGAGGTCGAGAGTTTAAAGCAGTCCATTGAAGTTCCCTATTTTGCAGTGTGGTTTTAATCAAAGTATTTCTTAACACCCTAACTAGGTATATTTAGGTGAATTGCTATTTTGGAAGCACTGTCTGTTAAATTGGAATAATGAATAGAAGTTTTCATCTATAGCCAAGCTTCAGCTTTCGTTCTCTCATACTCAGAACTACAAAACACCCAGGTTTACTTCTTTAAATTAAAAAAAAAAAAAGTGAATACATCGAGTTTTCTCAGTCATTCACATGCAGTGTGAATGAGTTCATAAGAGCCTTTCCTGAGAACAAGTTCTGACATCGAATTGTCATTGTCATCGAATTTGCCCTTGGTGGAGATCTGTGCAACAGAAATGCACATTGCACTCCAAAGTCAGAAAATCTTTTATTTTTGACAAATCCTCAAGTCTCAGTTGTCTTAACCCTTAACGTAAGATAATATTAGTCCTACCTCATAGAGTTTTGCAGTAAATTACACAGAAATAAAAGCGCTTATGGGGACCTAAGACAGATCCTATCCCAAATAGCCAAGCAGTGCTACACTATTCGTTTCTCATATGTTCTACCCAGAATCAAGATGTCACTGGATTTCCCTTGAGGTAGACATTTCCTGGAAGATTTCCACTTGTGAAATAAAAGAAGATTCGTTTCCAAAAAACAAAAAAAAACACCTGGCCAGGCGTGGTGGCTCATGCCTATAATCCCAGCACTTTGGGAGGCCGAGGTGGTTGGATCACCTGAGGTCAGGAGTTCGAGACCAACTTGGCCAACATGGTGAAATCCCGTCTCTACTAAAAATACAAAAATTAGCTGGGCATGGTGGCGAGCACCTGTAGTCCCAGCTACTCAGGAGGCTGAAGCAGAAGAATTGCTTGAACCAGGGAGGCGAAGGTTGCAATGAGCTGAGATCACGCCACTTCCGCCCAGCCTGGGCAAGAAGAGTGAAACTGTCTCAAAAACTAAATTTTTAAAAATTGTAAAAGGCTTATTTTAAAGATCAGGTTTATAAAGTCTCATCATAACAAAATGAAGTCAAAACTTTGTAAATTAACTAAAGTCAGCTTAGCTAACATTTTACCTAATTACTAAAGACATTTTTAAAACAAAACTGATTTGACATCAGGCAAACTAAGCAATAATTTTTGTTCATTTCTACTTCATGGACTCAAACATACCATGAAAAATCAGATCTATATGTAGGCTGCTTTCTCAACAAAGGAACTGTTTGGTATTTTTCTCTTCTTTTTTTAAGACTACAAAAGGCTGTGTAAACTTGGAAGTGGGGAATTCTCAGAAAGTTCTCAGAAAGATGCTTGTCACTCACAACTAGCAAGTTGTGGGTTTTCAGAATCTATAAACTAAAAGTCACTTAAAGGTCCACATCTTGGCACCATGGTTGTTAACGAGGCCATGAGTGGCGAAGTCCCTTTCCCTTCCGTCATTTACATGACGAAAGCAAAGCAGAACCCTTCAGTACTGCAACTAAAGCCAACCAAAACACACATGTGGCCAGGAAGCTTTCATATATGAAATACAGGAACCCCCAGTGGAATGCATTCCAATGTGGCAGTTATTTGGCCCTGGTCTCCAGAGGATCTTGGCTCCCAGGATTAAAACATCTCTTTCAGGAAAGAGGTATAGGTAAAATTTCACGTGGCATGAGATCCAGCTGGATTCCTTTGGTACTGTTACATAAGGAACAAACTTCTGTATGCTGCAAACTGCAGAAAGCCTTTATTCACAAGGTAGAGGTACCTCAAAAGTTGTCTGATAAAAACACATTTCGATTGATGGTGTTTGGTATGGTTTCTACTCACACAGAAATGGAGCTCGCAATTAACATGATGCATTAATTATGTCCATCTCAATAGCGATTTTAACATTATTTGAAACTTCTGCATACTGTATGTATATTTGCAGCACTCATCCTCTCTTCTTATTTTCTTTTTCTTTCTTTTTTTTTTTTTCTTGAGATGGTGTCTCCCTCTGTCACCCAGGCTGGTGCACAATGGCACGATCTTGGCTCACTACAGCCTCCACCTCCGGGATTCAAGTAATCCTCTCACCTCAGCCGCAAGTAGCTGGGGTTACAGGCATGCACCACCATATCCAGCCTAGTTAAACATTTTCAATATTAAATATTTATTTATTTAATACATAAATTAGAAGGGGAAACTATTTGAATAGATGAAGCTAAGTATACTGCTTCAGTGGAGGAACTTAGAAGACGTGGGATATGTGTGCTTTAATGACGACGATAGAGGGAAAAAAGCAGCAGTAGGATACGATGTAATAAAAATGATAAATAACCTTTATTTATTCAGTTTTTACCTCACCCAGTTGCTGCTCAGAGTGCTCCCTGTGTTCTAACTGATTTACCCTCATAAAAACTGTCCCAGGTAGGTGATCTTCTAGTTGAAGAAACTGAGGAGGTTAATACTTCCCCAGAGTTACCCAAGGCAGTCTGGTTCCATTGCCTCCCAAACCAATTAGCAAAGTGCAGGAGTTCTCAAGGTATGGTCCTTGCTCAGCAGCACGGCTTCCCCTGGGAGCTTCTTAGAAATGCAGCTTCTGGCTGGGCACAGTGGCTCACGCCTGTAATCCCAGTACTTTAGGAGGCCGAGGCGGGCAGATCACTTAAGGTCAGGAATTCTAGACCAGCCTGGCCAACATGACAAAACCCTATCTCTAATAAAAATACAAAAATTAGCCGGGCATGGTAGTGCACGCCTGTAATCCCAACTACTCAGGAGGCTGAGGCAGAAGAATTGCTTAAACCTAGGAGGCAGAGGTTGCAGTGAGCCGAGATTGTCCCACTGCACTCCAGCCTGGGCGATAGAGCAAAACTCCACCAAAACAAAAGAAAGAAAGAGAGAGAGAAAGAAATGAATGCAGCTTCTCAGGTCCGCTCCTGAAGCTTGAAGCTTGGAGTGGGCTCAGCCATCCAGCTATCCAGAGGATTCTGATAGAAGCAGGCTCCAGTTGGAGAACCTCTGGCAAAAAGACAGGTCATGGTGACCTTAATGATTTCTTTTCCTTCACGGTTTCCTATCTGAGGCTTTAAACCACTTACTTGATTTATAGAGAGAAATACTAGAAAGCTGTTTTGAAGCTTGTGCAGCACCTGAGTGTCTTCCCAAAGGACCGACAATACGTTGAGCCTTAGATTAATGGTTCATACCTGCTGGCCAGGCTGAAGATACTTGCCAAGAGGTAGGCGGGTAGGGAAAGGGGGCTGTCAGGCATGGGAGTGGCTGCTACCATGCAGCCCTCTCCTCCACTCTGGCCAGAGCATCATGAGATTAACTGTTTTCTTGCTTTGGAAAACTATTCCTTTACTGGCTGTAGAATTAATGTATTCTGAAAACTTCTAAGGAAATTTACTTTTTAAAACATAATAATAAAGAAAACTAAAGGTAAAGGACATTTAAACTGAATGAGGACACTGAGAATCAGAAAGGTCACACAGTGTGTGGCAAGCTGTGCTTCAAACCAAGTTCTTCTGGACTCCAAAGCATATGTTCCCATCATAGGTTCTAGAGCAGGCACCTGCATTAGCAAGGTCAGATGCATAAGCACATGCAACCTTGATTTACATTACTTATTGCCAGCCGGAAAGAGGAACAGAATTCAGTACCAGAATTTGCTAAGTTATAATTCTAGCAAAACCAGGTCTATGTTGCTTTTGTTGATAGTTCTTGGCACATAACAGGTGATTATTTGTTGAATTAATTGATTGATTTGGTGATTGATTAGGTGGAGAGAGGGAGGGAGACAATTCTAAGATTGTTCCAACACTCAGTAAAAGGAGAAATTAGTGAGAAGACCAGCCTGGCTGGGGTGGAGTAACAGCTCATAATAGGAAAAAACTATCAGAATGGTATTAATATCATTTGATCTATCAAAAGATCCTCCTGCTTTAACTAAAGGGCATAAAGTGACCATGGAAGTGACAATGGGCCAGGAATGCAGCGTCTGAAGCTCCAGTGCTGCCACTCAGCCCTTATCCAGCAAGTTCTCTAGATCCTGATTTCCTCATCTGTAAAATGGGGATAAAAAGTACCCATTCTGGCCAGGCGCGGTGGCTCACACCTGTAATCCCAGCACTTTGGGAGGCCAAAGCAGGCAGATCACTTGAGGTCAGGAGTTTGGCCAGCCTGGCTAACATGGCGAAACCCATCTCTACTAAAAATACAAAAATTAGCCAGGCATGGTGGCATGTGCGTGTAATCCCAGCTACTCGGGAGACTGAGGCAGAAGAATTGCTTGAACCCGGGAAGCAGAGGTTGCAGTGAACCAAGATCCTGCCACTGCACTCCAGCCTGGGCAACAAGAGTGAAACTCTGTCTCAAAAAAAAAAAAAAAAAAAGTGTACCCATTCCGCACAAGGTACATCAATTAATTGTGAGGATTAAATACATGTTAGAACATATCAGGCAATCATAACCCTTAGTGTAATCATTTTATTTCCAGTTCATTAAGTCACCATTTTTAGTCAACTATAAATAGATGAAAGAGTGTTTTCAGTAGTAGATGTGTCAATAATTTTTTAATGCATTTGTTGTTTTTTCTCTAACCACCTAAATCCTTTGAATCATCCTATAGTGCACATTTAAACATAAAAGACATATCTCTGTCTTTTCATCCATGCTATTCTAACTGAAAAATCTAACCTGCTGGATTAACCCTAAAACTTAAAGGTCCTTGGACTATTCAGGACGTGATTATTATTCACATTTATTTTAATGTTTGCTAATGAATAACTGTCTTTAAAAATTAGCCTAAAATGCGTTTGGATATGTAGGGAGTCCTGAAATATTTATCTACAGGAAAAAACCAAACTTCGTAACATGTCACAGACAAGGCCTTCAAAAACTCACCCTAAGGGATTTCTGGTAGGCTCAATGCCCTTTTCTCTTTCCTACACCTGCCTTCTCTTTCCCACCCCCTCCACCCTCAGTTCTACTAAATTTCTGATGAGTCCTCAGATAAGCCTTTTCCTCTCTTGTTGCTTGGAATGCCTCCCCCTTCTTTTGAGAGTGGCCTGTTCTTGCTCATCCCCAGCGAAACTTCCTAGGGCAGTCCCCACATACATCTGTCATTGCATTCCCATGTTATGGGCATCTGCACTCCTGAAGGCAGGAAGTGTATTTAACTTCTCGTTGTATCTCTCCCCATTAAGTAAATGAATGTGTGAATCATGAAACTGTGTCGTATATATTCTCCTAAAGGTCAGAAGGTAGTAAACTCTCGTTCCAGTTACTGAATTGCCACAGGCCGGACTGAGGCAAGACGAGATAAAGCCTCTGCTGGCACTGACTGTTCCCATCGGCTGGAGGGGTGCGGAAGCCTATCTTCCGTGTCTCTCTTGCTGTCTGCCACAGGCCCACAGCCCCATGGTGGGGACTCTGCTGTGCTTAAATACCCTTCTCTCCACCTGGGTTGCCACCATCTCTCTTAATTCAGAATATGTAACTAAATGTTTCTTTTTAAAGCCTGCAGGGAACACAGGTGCATGGCTTGTTTTGGCATGGTTGCTAAAACTGCCAGTCCCAGAGGGCAGCCTTCTTCCCCACCTCCCACCCAAAGTCTACACTCAGAGGCAGACAGGGGGCTCAATTGTGGAACAGAAAGTACCATCTAGGTAATATGTAATTACCATGTTGCTTCCCTTCTGGATAAGACAAGGCTCAGCCCATCAGTGTTAATGTTTAGCACTTCATGTCTGTCCAGCCAATTGCTCCCACTCTATCAACAAAACTACACCCTACCCTTTAGGAAAAGTGTGTAGCAACTACAGTTGGCATCATAGAGGTGGAGAAGAAGGAGAGGGCAGGGGACTCATTTCTAATGAGGCCCTGTTATATGTCACTTACCAGTCCTTACCTTATTTATGGCTCAAATCAACTCAACAAAATAGGCATCACCCCCTCTTTCAGGATGAGGAAACTGAGACTTGTGTCAGCAAACTTGCAGTACGACACACCCACCAAACAGGGGCTGGAACAGAAATTCTAACCCACGTCTCTGGATTCCACCCTCCAAACCCATTAGGGTCCCCAAGCAGCCTCTTGGTTCTCTTAGCCATTGACTTCTGGTCACCACACACAATTCATATTATGTAATCCCACTGTCATTGTCAGCTGGAGACATCCCAGGCTAATGAGAATATAGCTTGTGGAAGTTTTGTCTACATTTCTGGGGCAAAGAACACCCATCCCTGCTCTCTCTAAAAGCACCATGCATGTGAACTTACCATTGTCTCTCACCCTTTGATTCTTTCTTCCATGGCTGGTCTATTTTAATCCTGATACCTATTCTGGATTCTGTAGGACTGTCTATGTGTCTTCCTTTCCAGGGACTGTCTTAGAATATTCACTTGTAGGTATTATATCAAGGGAGGATCACTGTAATCTTTGTGCTACACTTAGCACAGTACCCAATGCAATTAAATCTGTTTAAAACACATTTAAGGGGGATAAAACATAAAATATTTGAGATGAATATTTAAAACCAAATTTGCATAATTGTTTTAATTTTTTTTCATTTTACTTGAGCAAGAGGATCCTAATTGATGGTACAACATAAAACCTATTTGGAGCACAGTAGGGTATTGAATCATTTTAGTCATAACACACACCTACATAAATGACTAAAAATATCAATATTATATCCTTTTAAACAGATGACATATAATTGCAATGTAGATTTATTTGAAAGTTGTACAGAGTTGGCTTGATAGTTATTCAACAACTCTAAGTATTAACTGGCATGAGTATTTCAGCAGAAAAAAACTATATATTCATACTAAGTTGCTGAAGATATTTTGCTTGCTTACTTTAAATACAAAAGGCTAGGATCCCAGAAATTTCACTGCTATCGCAAAGCAAGTCATGTTACTCTGAATTGGCAGTTCCCATTCTCCAGGGTAAGTCATGTTGCCAAACACAATGCCATTTTTAGGTCTACTTTAATCCTATTTGACTCTACGTGTCTGTTTTTTATATACTTAGTCCTATGGTTTGAATGTTTGTCTTCGCCAAAATTCATTTGAAATTTAGTTGGCATCGTAACAGTGTTGAGAGGTGGGACCTTAAAGATGTGATCGGGCCACGAGGGCTGCACCCTCGTGGGTGGGATTACTGCCATTATAAAAGCACAAGGTCAGCCCCCTTTCATCTCTTGGTCCTTCCACTTTCTGGCCATGGAGTGACACAGCAAGAAGGCCCTCACCGGAGGCAGGCACCTAGATATTGAACTTCCCAGCCTCCAGAACTGTGAGCCAGTTTAGTGCTGTTCATTATAAATTACCTGGTCTGCGTTAGTCTGTTATTCAAAAGTGTCATTTCTGCAAATATATAATTCCTCCCCTTTAAAAAAAAAAAGTTCTACTTTTTTCTATTTTACTTTTTCTGATGTTTTGTGTGTTCATCTTCCTCATCCTATAGAGAACTCCTATTGCTCCAAGTGTCAAGGCCGGAACTCCCATCCTGACCAGAAGGAAAGATGCCCAGTTCCCACATCTCCTTTTGCTAAGCCTGCCAGAAGGGGGCTCCTCTCCCTGGCCAAGGCAGGCTACTCAGATCCATTTGTGTTCATTTTTAAAAAGAAGTGCCATATCCTTAAACACACTTCGGCTGTCCTTGTGCCTGCTGGATAATGTATGAGCTTCTGGAAAAAAAATCTGCAGCACTGACCATGAATTTAACAGGATATCGCTCCCTTCTTAAGGTTTTCAAATCATAAAGTCAGATTAGGGATTCCCATTAACAATTAGTCGTCTTTATTACATTCAAAAGGACAACATAAATTCCTGTCAGTTACTTTGAAAATACTTTGCTCATTAATATCTACTCAACGCAATGATAACTACTACTGACAAAAATTCTCTCCTTAACCAAACTCCACCCAGCCTCCTCTCAGCCCTCTTCTCAACTAAGTGTTATCCTTGGTCTATAAAGACTTGATCAGGCCGAGTGCAGTGGCTCACGCCTATAATTCCCAGTACTTTGGGAGGCTGAGATAGGTGGATCACCTGAAGTCAGGAGTTCGAGACCAGCCTGGTCAACATGGTGAAATATCGTCTCTACTAAAAATACAAAAATGAGCCAGGCCTTGTGGAGCATGCCTGTATTCCCGGCTACTTGGAGGCTAAGGCAGGCGAATTACTTGAACCTGGGAGGCAGAGGTTGTAGTGAGCTGAGATCATGCCACTGCACTCGAGCCTGGATGACTGCCACAGTGAGACTCTGTCTCAAAAAAAGGACTTGATTGAATGCTAGCATAGTTTCTAACAGCTCAAGGACCCTTCCTTAGGATGGCCCTAGCCCCTCTTAGAGTGCCTGCTTGAGAAAACTTGAGGCTGCCCAGGGAATTTACTGTTGGTTCCAGCCAACACCTAAAGACAAGGCCCCCATCTCCCTGCTTCTGTGGGAGGGTAGGAGCCTAACTTCCATAAGCACCAGTAAGTAAACACAGATGGGTTGCACATGGACCAACCCCCACTTCCTGCATTTTGTAATTTTTTTCACAGACCCTCTTGAGCCCTTGCTCACCCACTCCCTATTCCCTCATTCTCCCTTTTTTTTTTTTTTTTTTTTTCTCTGAGACAGAATCTTACTCTGTCACCCAGGCTGGGGTGCAATAGCGCCATCTCAGCTCACTGCAACTTCTGCCTCCAGGGTTCAAGCAATTCTCCTGCCTCAGCCTCCCAAGTAGCTAGGACTACAGGTGCATGCCACCACACCCAGCTAATTTTTGTATTTTTAGTAGAGACAGGGTTTCACTATGTTGGCCATAGTGACCTCATGACCTCATGATCTGCCTGCCTCGTCCTCCCAAAGTGCTGAGATTACAGGTGTGAGCCACTGCACCTGGCCCATCCTCCCTTTAAAATGCCATCACCTCTGTACACATTGAAGTTGAGTTTGGACTTTTTTCCCTATTGCAATAGCAATAGTATATTACTGATTAAAGTCTGTCCTTCCACCTTACTGAGTATCCAGCCTTGTTTATCTTTGATACTACCAATCTTCTTTTACTAAAATAAATACTACGATTTCTAAATTTTTTAATCAACTGAGTTATATCAGATATGCTTAGCCAAAGCATGTAGAACCCCACTGAAATTTTGATTTAGCATGTGTCCATTAGATTAAGAATTATTGCTCTAGGAGTCTAAGTGGTATTTGCATCATGCATTTTTTTCAGTACAACATAAAATGGCTTCATATACAATATAGTTCAAAATGTTGTTAATTTCTTCAGGCCAAGAAACATGCAAGCAAATGAAGAACTCTTGTGATTTCCTAGGGAAAATATGGCTTGAGGATGGCTTAAACATAAAATATTAATGGGAGTTAATTAACATAGAAGCAAGCTGCTCCCTCAAGTTGCTTTCATCTCAGCATAATTTTAAGGTGGAAGAGAATTGAACTTCAGAATCTTTTCTCTTACGTGGATTGTCCCTTGCAAAGCAAGAAAACATTTTTCCAATGGTGAACGTGTTAGTAAATGCCAGTGAAGCTATAGTTAAGTGATCTGGGTTTCCAAGAAGGAAAGTGAAGTTTCGAACCATGTTTACTGTACACAGCTTTTCAGGGCAAGTATTTTGGACACATAAGCTTTTTTTTTTTTTTTAAGGGTCTTGCTCTGTTACTCAGGCTGGAGTGCAGTGGCAGTTATAGCTCACTGCAGCCTTGAACTCCTGGGCTCAGGGGATGGTCCCGCCTCAGCCTCTGGAGTAACTGGAACTGCATTTTTAAAAGTATAATGCTACATCTGCCAGGAAAATAACTCAGGTGGAGGATGGCTGTTTTCCAATTCGGAGAGCCCATGATTGAAAGAGTTGGAGGAATCCTAACCAGCAGAACTGAGTAACAGAAAGCACGTGGACTTTGGAGTCAGAAATGCCTGTCTTTGAATCCTGGCTTCTGCGCCTGCACTTGAAATCTTAGGCAAGGTACTTACATTTTATTTTCAGACTGTTTCCTTATCTGTAAAATGAGAAAACTAATAATACCTGCCTTTCACAGGGCTATTGTGGGACTTAAATTTAACAATAAGCAATCAATAAATAGCTCTGATTCATTGCTTTAACCATTCATTCATTCAGCAAACATGTGTGTCAAACTCTTACAGTGGAAGAAATGTAAAACAAATTCCAGGAGTGCCTGGGATTTTGATGTCTATCAAATGGCATTCAGGTTAATGAGGGAGAGTGAAGAAATGAAGTGCACTGCTTTTGAGGAATTACTTAAAAGGCTTTTCCAAGAGGATTCATGTGGCCGTAGGACATTTAGATGCCTGGAAAGGCCAGTCCAGTAAGCCAGCTGAGTGTTGCTCAGAACACAGCCTCCCACAGCAGGAGACCATTTCCCAGTTCTCTGAATTGCTACTTTGGCTGGAAAATCACCACACTATGCCGGATCCCTGGAGCAATGGACTGAGTATATAGTCATAACTAGATGAGTTCTTTGACATCCCTAAATTGGAAAAATGTCTTTGCTAGAGTTCGGAAATAGCTCAAAACCAAAACAACCATTTTCCCTGAATCTATTTGTAGTGCTGGAGCCACATGTTACTGTAAAATACAAGGGACCAGTTGGCAGGAAGTCTCTTAGACTACTTGAACATGCTCTTTGCCCCTCCATGAACACACCCTGGCCTCCTCTCTGTCCCAGCTTTTAAATACAGTCTGCAGTAAGAACTCACCGAATTCACACCAGGGCCTCTAAGACCTCACCCGCAGGTCAGTAACAACTAAGGATGGATCCGAGGCTATGGGAAGAAAGTGCTCACCCCAGATGGTGAGGGAATGGGAGATGGGTGCATCCACGTTCAGCAATTGGACTTATGGCTCCTGAGGGTCACACTGCCACCCATGCCCATGTTGAAATCATCTTGCTTTGTCAGGCCATTGGCTCAGGCATGTTTCATGACAATTTCGCTCCCTGTTGGTAAGACCTGGGTCGTTTTTAAACGTTTGCAAACGTTAGAAACTCTGAATACCGTGAATTAATAATTGATGATGTCCCTGAGCTCCCTCTACTGGCTCTGCCTCAGCCAGCTACAGCAGGGGGTATTTCTGTTTACATTTCTTTCAAGAAAAGAGTGATTTATAATCCACAAGCAGGGATGATAAGGCAAAGACATAAAGAATGGAGGATTTTTTTAAGTAGCTGGAAGTTGGTGGACACTCCCAGACAGGATTTACACTTCCGAGGCAGAAATCTGGGTTGTGTGTCCTGCTCTTGGCCTGGGCAGATGGTGCACAGCTCAGGAACCCTTCTAAAATGTCATTACTGTGTGCAGATAAAACCGAAAGCAAAGGGGCTGGAACCCTTTCCGTTTGTTCTGCACCTGAAGGAGTTCAGAGAGAATAAAACAATATCTGGGCCATTTTTTTTTTTTTCTGTTTCAAATTTCTAAACAGAAAGAACAGCAACAACAAAAATACTGATTTGTATGGGAGTCACTCCAGGCATGACAGGATCAGGAGGCACTTTATCCTGACGTTCCTCTGAGCCATTCATCGCCATTCTGCAGGTGAAGAAACTGAAAGAATGGTTGAATGACCTGCTCCGGTTGACACAGGGAGTGAGTGGCTGAGCTGGGAAGAGAGATCAAAGGGCATGTAACTGAGAGCCCACGGTGTGTGATGTATGAAGGACTAAGAGAGACCAGCCAGGAGCAGCTGGAATCCCATCTGGAGCCCAAAGAGTTGTCTTTGGTGTGGAAGGTATCTACCCCATCCCTAATTATATACCCAGTGATGGTGGTTGCTTAACATGGCTGTTGGCTCATAAACTGTAAGCACTATGAGAGCAAGTCTTGTCATCTGTGACCTGGCAAGTCTTGTCATCTGTGACCTGGCAAGTCTTGTCATCTGTGACCTGGATGTCCACCTTGGCGCCATGGGCTATGCCCATGTGCGCTAAATACACATATTGCTGTTTGGCCAGCTGTCTTTTGTTTGTTTGTTTGTTTGTTTGTTTGTTTGAGACAGAGTTTCGCTCTTGTTGACCAGGTTGGAGTGCCATGGCATGATCTCAGCTCACTGCAACCTCCGCCTCCTGGGTTCAAATGATTCTCCTGCCTCAGCCTCCCAAGTAGCTGGGATTACAGGCAGGCACCACCATGCCAGGCTAATTTTATATTTTTAGTAGAGATTGGGTTTCACCATGTTGGCCAGGCTGGTCTCGAACTCCTGACCTCAGGTGATCCACCCGCCTCTGCCTCCCAAAGTGCTGGGATTACAGGTGTGAGCCACCATGCCCAGCCACCCAGCTGTCCTTTTAGGACACTGTCTGTACTCTCTGTAATAACAGAAGTTCCACTCCAGGGCTGACTTTATAGAATCCTAGTTCCAAACTCTCTTAGTTCTATCAGGAAAGCAATTGCTTTTTTTTCCTTTTTTTTTCCCCCTAATTACAGGGTCTTGCTCTGTCACCTATGCTAGAGTGCAATGGTGTGATCTCAGCTCACCACAGCCTCAAACTTCACAGCTCAAGCAATCCTTCCACCTCAGCCTCCCAAGTAGCTGAGACTACAGGCATAAGCCACCATACCCAGCCAGAAAAGCTTTTTCTTTCTTTCTTTCTTTCTTTTTTTTTTTTTTTTTTTTTTTTTTTGAGACAGAGTCTTGCTCTGTCACCCAGTCCAGAGTGCAGTGGCACAATCTTGGCTCACTGTAACCTCTGCCTCTCAGATTCAAGCGATTCTCCTGCCTTACCCTCCCAAGTAGCTGGGATTACAGGCATGCACCATCATGCCCGACTAATCTTTGTATTTTTAGTAAAGATGGGGTTTCACCATGTTGGCCAGGCTGGTCTCGAACTCCTCAGGTGATCTGCCAGCCCTGGCCTCCCAAAGTGCTGGGATTACAGGCATGAGCCACTGCACCTGGGCCAGAAAAGCTTTTTCTTAATAGCTCCCCTGGGAACCTCCGTTCTGCCACCAAAGGAATATAGTAACGCCAATAGATAAAAAATTGACACTGTCGTGTATAAATGTAGAGTTGATTCATATTTCATGTCAAAGCCCTGGACTGTGTGCAATTGGCTGGTATTTGTTCCAGAAGCACTTGTTCGTGTTGAAGATGGGGCAATTCTGAGCGGGTAAGCAGGCCGGCGAGCTTGGCTCTGGGAGCCACTTCACTATTGTTTGGGCTCTGCTGTTGACTTCACATCCTGAAGTAAATGGTCGTTGCAGACTAGGCACGTGAGCAGGAAGTGGGCAGGGCTTGCTGCACTGCCTGGTGGTTCATGAAAGAAGAAACACAGAAAAGTCATAACCTCTGCGGTTTGGTTTATGTTGTAATATGAAAACCAGGAAGCTTATCTTGCAGGAGGCTGATGTGTAAAAGTTCAGAACAGAGTGGAGCCCTCCCTCTTGGCACCCAGGGCAGGGAGTCACCCTTTGTCTGCCACAGGAAGCACCCAGGTCCTGGCAGCTAGAAAACTATAACGTCTTGGAAATATTTCCCAAAATGTCATCATGCCATCAAAGTGAGACAGCCAATTTCTTGCAAAATTGTTTGCAAGAATACAATTGGATCAAAAGTAGACTTAGACTTTTTTTTTTTGAGACGGAGTTTCAATCTTGTTACCCAAGCTAGAGTACAACGGTGATCTCTGCTCACTGCAACCTCCGCCTGCCAGGTTCAAGCGATTCTCTGCCTCAGCGTCCCGAAGAGCTGGGACTACAGGTGTGCGCCACCATGCCCGGCTAATTTTTGTATTTTTAGTAGAGACCGGGTTTCACCATGTCGGCCAGGCTGGTCTCAAACTCCTGACCTCAAAGTCTGCTGCACAGAGTGTGTAGTGGCCATCTGAATCAGTGCTAACACAGGTGACCTGCCTGCCTCGGCCTCCCAAAGTGCTGGGATTACAAGCGTGAGCCACCATGCCCAGCCGAGTTAGATTTTCTCTAAGAACAGCCCCTCTATGTGTTTTAACCTGAGTGAGGAACAACATGGGTGAGTCAGTGGTTGAAGGCAAGAGAGACACGGGAGAGATACTGATGCCCTGTCCATCCTTTCTCTGGACCTCAGGGCATTCCAGCAGGTAGAGAGCTCTGCTCTCCTGCCTGCCGATCAGTCCGCTTGTTCTTGAAAGTCTGCTGCACAGAGTGGGTAGTGGCCATCTGAATCAGTGCTAACACAAAAACTAGACAGCAATGCTTACAGGTTAGCCAGGAAAATGTTTTTACCAGAAAATTGCTTGAGAAGAGAACACAGAGTTTCAGTAGGGACATGGCAGTTGAGGATAGAAATGCTTGGTGAAGCAGAACATCCTGGCATAGCCACAAGAAGACACAATAATAACCTTAAGACAGTCACATCGAAGGTGTCCTGGGGCCCCAGGCAGGGAGAATTTACTCAAGGCGTCTGGGGCCATCAAGTGGGAGAAAAAAACTGAAGCCTAAAGCTCCTGCTACAGCTCTCTGAGCTCCCAGATCCCTGCCACCTGCCACAGCTGGCTCAGCAGGTAACTAAGACTGGGAAGAACAAGATGAGGAGTGGCTCTGCCACACTTATTTGAGAAAATGTCTGAGAAGTATCTCAGCTAGGTCCTCCTGAGTTTCTCATGGCTCTTAAAGATTAGACATCATTAACTGAGTTTCCCAGCAGCACACCTGCCCGAGGTAGATTACAATGTGGGTTATTCCCTGTGAGAAGTTTCCTGCAGCCTAGCGCCAGGGAAGGGCTAACCAAGATTGTCTTTGCAAAACACCTTTTCAGATTGCAGCACCCCCAGGGTGAACTTCAGAGTCACTTTGATCTCAATTAGCATTCTTGGGATTTTAAAAATAAACACCTAGACTCCCAGGGCAGGGGAAATCAGTACCCCAGGAAAATCACAGGAGATGGAGTTCTCAGGGCTTTATCACAGGCTGACCATCAAAGGCCACAGGGAGCCCTTAGGCTAGCCAGGGTCACATCTCACCTCTGCCCAGCCACCCCAGGTGTTTCCTAGAACCCCCCTTTCCCCACTTTGGCCTGCCTGGCTCTTTTTGGCTTCTGAAAACAGAGAGGAGCTGTATGCAGTCAGCCTGAGACACGTGGGAAGGCAGTTGCTGCCCCTGCTGCCCTTAAAGCTCCGGGAAGACAATGCCACCATGTATTGCGGTAGAGAGCATATTCTGATATGGGAGGAGAGGAAGGCGTCCGCAGACCCTTAGTTCCTAACTCTGGGTCATGGCCAAGGGACCTCCTAGGGAAAAGTGCATGCTAGAGAGCCAGTGAGCCTATCATTAAGTTAGGCCCAAAGGGGACTGGGCGGGTTTCTTCCTCCAGCACCCCTGCTCTTCCCAAGAGAGGCCCCCCTTCCTTCCCTGAGCTCCCCCTTCCCAGGCTCCTGTTTTGACAGGATGCTTGAGTCTGATCACAGCCACAGGCCCGTTTTGGGCTGTGTTCCCCCGGAGCATATCTGGCCAAGGAATTCTTGGAGCATTTGAGGAAAGGCCCCTTCCCAGCGGCAGTATTCCTCCCGTAATTAAAAGGTTGCGTTTCAAAAACACTTTTAATGACCCCAAATGTTGTTGCCAGAAAGCAAATGCTACAGGAGACGTGACTGAGGGATTGCAGGGGGAGGTTCAGCCCAGTGCTGGTGCAGATCCCCATGAGGACGCAGGAGCAGGGGGTTTTGTCATCTCGAGGACCCAGAGCTGACTGACGTTCATGCATTCAGGAGCATGTGTGCCAGGCACTGGTCTAGTGGGAGAGTCAGAGGAGGTTGCAGCGGGCACAGAGTGGGCGTACTGTGACGGAGGCCAGGGTCTGCAGGGGAGGACGTCCTTTTCTATGGGACCGGCAGGTAGAGGGGAAGGCACTCCCTAGGGAAGGGCCAGAACAGACCTTAGAAGGATATATACTTGGGATTTAGACGAGGAAGAAACCTCCTTTCCTCTCACTTCCCTCTCTCCTTGTTCTTCCCTCCCCGAGGGTCCCTCCTAACCCACTCCACTGCACTGCCTTCAGCTTGGCCAGAGTTCCTTCCCTCCCAGGACTCACTGTCTCACTGGAGCCTTGAACCCTCTCCCTCCCCAGATTAGGTGCTGGTCTGGAACTGAGCACACACCACAGTGGCCAGTTATGGTCAGTCTGTCCCTCTGTTCCTTCTCATCCGAGGACTCGGAAAGCATTCACTGTCACCGGGCTGCGATCCCAGAACAGCAGCTATTCAAAACATCTTTATAAGGTCTGATTCTGCCTCTGCCTCACCCCAGCCCCACAGAATTCGACTTGGCTCTGGAAATATGATGGATTTTTACTCACTGTTTTATTGGCCAAACACATATCTTCGGGATAAGATCTTCGGAAACCCACAGGGTTTGGTGGAAATGCTCACAGCCTTCTTCCACACACATCTCTGTCATCGCTGGCTTCTGGACTTTTCGTTACTTTAGCCTGGGATAATATTCATCCTTCGCTTCATCTGACCGACATACAAGGAAAGTTTATGCCTCAAACTACGCACGAAGCAGAGGAAGCTAAGCTTCAGGGCTCTTTGTGAGGTTGTCCTGGATAAGGACCTGTGAATCTCTCAGAATTTTGTCCCCCTAGAGTAAATTCAACCCGGGGACTTGTCATCATTCTGTGGCCTCAGAAGCCTCTCATTCCCAGGCACTGTGACGGGAACACTGGGCTATTGTCTGACAGGGCTAGCTAGCATGTGCACAGCTCTCGGCCGGGGTCAGAGAGAAGTTTGCAGGCAGACCCAAGGTTTTAGAATCACAGAAATCTGTAATCCCAGCACTTTGGGAGGCCAAGACGGGCGGATCACAAGGTCAGGAGATCGAGACCATCCTGGCTAACACGGTGAAACCCCGTCTTTACTAAAAAATACAAAAAAACTAGCCAGATGAGGTGGCGGGCGCCTGTAGTCCCAGCTACTCGGGAGGCTCAGGCAGGAGAATGGCGTAAACCCGGGAGGCAGAGCTTGCAGTGAGCTGAGATCCAGCCACTGCACTCCAGCCTGGGCGACAGAGCGAGACTCTGTCTCAAAAAAAAAAAAAAAATCACAGAAATCTCATCTCTTCCCTTCCCAGGACCCTCCATCCTGGCTTCTGGCTGAGATTTTAGGAGAAGGATGCTCAGTCCAGTTGGTTTTCAAGTTGTGTCCACTCTGGTGAGAAAAGAGTCAGGCTTGGTGGGGGTGGGCAAGGGTTAACCCTCTCAGGGTCTGAACCTGGGATGGCGTCTTGGTTCCAGCGCCTCCCTCTAATTGAGTCCCAGGCTGCTGACCCCCCTGTCTGGATATCCTCATGGTGCCTGGGGCATCCTGCCTTGGGTGCCCACTCTTTCTGTACCCCAAGGGCAAATTCTGTCTTACTTGGTGACCCAGGTGCCACCTTCAGAGTGGGAATTCTGTAAAGACTTTCCCATAAAGTTGAATGAGGGAAGGACCCAGCAAAGGGTGGAAAGCTGAGATTGAGGAGCTGTGCTTGGGGAAAACTCCACATAACTTTGTTCTTTTCAGCCTCTCTGTTTGCTTGGATCTCAGCTTAACTCAACATAACTTTTTGGAGTTTTTGTTTGTTTGTTTGTTTGTTTCTGAGATGGAGTCTTGCTCTGCTGCCCAGGCTGAAGGGCAGTGGTGCCATCTCGGCTCACTGCAACCTCCGCCTTCCGAGTTCAAGCGATTCTCCTGCCTCAGCCTCCCAAGTAGCTGGGACTACAGACATGCACCACCACACCTGGCTACTTTTTGTATTTTTAGTAGAGATGGGGTTTTGCCGTGTTGGTCAGGCTGGTCTCAAACTCCTGACCTCAAGTGATCCGCCCACCTCGGCCTCCCAAAGTTCTGGTATTACAGGCATGAGCCACCACACCCAGCCACAATTTGTTATTTAAAAAAAAAAAAAAAAAAAACCCACTCTTCACTACCTCAATTCAATCATAGGGCCACCTGTATCCTGTATGCCACCTCCTAGGCTGGGCATTCACCCGTTGAGCTTAAGGATGAGTCAGAACTCATCCTTGCTCTCTTGGAGCCTGAACTCTAGAGTGGGTTGGGAACAAGGAAAGGCAGGCGCTGACCGCCAACCATAGGGGTGCATATCTCAGTGCACAGGCACACCCTTCTCGCCCAGACCTGCCTCCGCCCTGTCCTCCTGGCCCCTGAGGAGCACCTGGGGCAGAGGAGGAGCCCCTAGAAACTTTCCATGACACAGCACAGGAGTCTGCAAGCGGTTGATTTGGTCTATTCTACCCGGCCCCTGCTTCTCTCTGAACCCTGCAACGTCAAGGTGGAGAGTGTTATTCCCATTTTACAGATGAGGACAATCAGATTCAAATAGGTTAGGTGACATGCCCATAGTCACACAGTGGGAAGGTGGCAGAGCTAGGTCTCTGTCGCCTGGAAGGGAAGACTGTGCTCTGCTCACTGGGCAGCACTGCCTCCCTCAACCACTGCTAAGCTCTTATGGCAAAGGAGCAATAGAGTTCACATGTCGGGGACTAGCAAGCAAGGGTGACAGGAGGAGGTGGCATTCCAGAAGGGCCTTGGAGTGTGGGCAGGATTTTAGAAGACAGTAGAAAAGATGGGAAGGTTGACCTGGCAGGGGGCACAGAGAGAACCAAGTCAGGGAGGCAGGACAGTGCAGGCCATGCCCCGCAGAAGCTGATGATCCAGGTTACTCAGGGGCAGCCCCTATGCCTCACACCTCCAGGCCCCCTCCAAGGCAGAACAAGCTCCTGACACATTTCTCATGATTCTCCAGAATTCCAGGGGGCGTCTTTTCCAGTTATCTAGGGCTATGACATTGTACCACACTGTGAGATAAATAAAATATGTACAAGCATAAGCCACTGTTTCTTCTTTTTTTTTTTTTTTTTTTTTTTTTTTTTTTTTTTTTGAGACGGAGTCTCACTCTTTCGCCCAGGCTGGAGTGCAATTGCACGATCTCAGCTCACTGCAACCTCCGCCTCCCAGGTTCAAGCAATCCTCCTGCCTTGGCCTCCCAAGTAGCTGGGACTACAGGCGAGCACCACCACACCCAGCTAATTTTTTTGTATTTTTAGTAAAGATGGGGTTTCACCATGTTGGCCAGGCTGGTCTTGAAGTCCTGACCTTAAGTGATCTGCCCACCTCAGCCTCCCAAAGGGTTGGGATTACAGGCATGAGCCACCGCGTCCGGCTGCAACTGTTTCTTCTGATGAACGTAGCTGTGCCGGTTTCCAGACAGCCTGTGCAAAGCCTGTGCTCACAGCTGTGAGCAGGGGCACTCTCCGAACTGCAATGTATATAACAATCAGTAAACTGCAAAGAGAAAAAGGAAAAAAGGAAACTGCTTTATTGGCACGTAACCAAAAAGTCTAGGGAGAGATCTGGTGCTTCCGGCTCAGCTTGACCCGGGGACTCATATGGTATCACTGGAGCCAGAGTCTCCCAGCCCTTGCCTCTACTTCTGCTGGAAGATTGGTTTCATTGTCAGGCCGCAGCAGCTTGAGACGCCCTGCATCCTTCCTGCTGCCAGGCCCGGGGAAATCCTCAGACTCAGAGACCCTTCAGAGTCTCATCTCACTGTGCTACTCTGGCTAGGACATTTGCCCCTTGTCCCAGCCAGGGACAAAGGATAAGAGAGAAGCCCGTGACTCGTGCGCCAGACTGTTGCTGAGCTGGATTTGACCCCATCAGAGGTTCAGGAGCTAGGGGTGAGGGAGGGGTGATTCCCTGCTTCCCTGGTGGGTAAAGTGGAGGGTTTCACAGATGTGAGAGGGCAACAAACGGGCTCGTACCACACCAAACTCAGGGCTGAACCCACTGTACCAAAGCTGGCTGCTACCTGGCTCAGGAACATGGGGGAGAGACGGTGACTTTGGAAACGTGCAGCCCCCTCACTGTAGTTTGAGGCCAGTGAGGGTGGCCTGTGGCCAGAACCAGGTTACCAGGCCCACCTGCCGGCCTCTGACCAAGCCAGGGGGTGGGCACAGACCACACACCACCACTGAAGGAGAGTCAGGGGACAAGTGAAACCATAGGCACCACCCAAGACGTATGGAGTCAGGAGATGAGAGGTCAGGAAGGAACCGGGCAACGGAGGAAGAAGGCAGGAGTTCAGGCCAAGGTGGAAGCCAGTCCTCAGCCCTCTCCTGGGTGGAACCCAGGGTGACACCTCAGCCCAAAACGCCTCTCCCTGAAGTGCTGCCGCTTCCAAAGGGGCTGGGGGAGGAGCCCATGGCTGCCCCTTCTCTAGCATCAAATGGTCCTGGAGCCCCAACTTTACATTTCCCACCCTCATCCATCCACGTTGAAAAGATTTCTCCTGAGAATTTTTTTCCCTGTCAAACTATGGCTAAAGCAAACACTCAAGGGAGAGAGATGTGGTCACTACATCATTCCCTACCTACATCTTTCCTTCTCTGCCCAAACGACTGGGGCTGCCTAAGCCTCTGTCTTATGCAAATTAGGGAGAAAAACAAAATCAAACAAAACCAAACCCTTCCTGGGGCAGAAGCAGCCCACACTGGGGCACATGGCCTGAAGCGGGGCACGAGGCTGAATCTCAGCATCCCATGGCCTCTCACCCAGGCGCCCTGCATGGGCATAACCGGCACAGTCGTTCCTGGCGCCTCTGGCAGGACTATGGGGAAGCAAGAGGCGAGTCCCCACCCCAGCACACCAGCACCCTGTAGGGCAGGCAGAAAGAAAGGGGCCAATACCCCCGGCAACTCCTCCCCAAGGTTTTCGCCCACTGGTGGGCAAAAATACAATTGTCACTGAACCAAATCATCTGATTTCTTTCTTTTCTTTTTTTTTTCTTTTGAGATGGAATCTTACTCTGTTGGCCAGGCTGGCGTGCAGTGGCACAGTCTCGGCTCACTGCAACCTCCACCTCCCGGGTTCTAACAATTCTCCTGTCTCAGCCTCCCAAGTAGCTGGGATTACAGGTGCCTACTACCACATCCAGCACATTTTTGTATTTTTAGTGGAGACAGGGTTGCACCATGTTGGCCAGGCTGGTCTTGAACTCCTGACCTCAAGTGATCCACCTGCCTCGGCCTCCCAAAGTGCTGGGATTACAAGTATGAGCCACCGTTCCCAGCCTCATCTGGTTTCTTTATGTGATTAAAGCTCAGCTGTGGGTGAATGGATAATCCCTGTTTTCACAGTACTCTGTGGCTTTCAATGAACATTCACCAGCAGTTTCTCCTTTGATCCTCACAAACTACCTAAGGAATAAAGGGGCAGATAATTTTCACCTCCTTTTTACAAATAAGGAAAACGGACTCTGAGAGGTTGATTTGCTTATTCATGTCTCAGGGCTAGTAGGAGGCAGAGCCAGAGTCAGAGCCAGAGCCAGAGCCAGAGCCAGGCTTGCTGACACCTGGTCCAGTTTTTATTCTTCCACACTCTGTGTTAGAAAAGAAATATCTAACTATCAGGAAATTGTGTTGGCTGTACCTCCAAAATGCTACATATGAAGAACGTGACCACTTCTCAATCCCATGGCCACCATCCCTTGCCTGAATTATTGCAACAGCTCTCTACTGGTCCCCTGCTCTGCTCTTGCCCTGCGAGGCAAAGCCCACCAAATGGGGTCTTGAACTCCTGGTTTCAAGTGATCCTCCCACCTCCACCTCCCAAATTCCTGGGATTACAGGTGTGAGCCACCATGCCAGCCTGGGATTCTTTTTCTTAACAGATTCTTTCTCTTGTTAAAGGTCATGACATTTGTCCACTTAAAATCTTCCAGTGGCTTCCTGTCTGTATTAGCCTGTTCTCACATTGCTAATAAAGACATACCTGAGACTGGGAAATTTGTAAAGGAAAGAATTTTAATTGACTCACAGTTCCACATGGCTGGGGAGGCCTCACAATCATGGCGGAAGACAAGGAGCAGCAAGTAACATCTTAAATGGCAGCAGGCAAGAGAGAGCTTGTGCAGGGGAACTCCCATTTATAAAACCATCAGATCTCGTGAGACTTATTCACTACAAAGGAAACAGTATGGGGGAAACTGCCCCTATGATTCAATTAGCTCCACCTGGCCCCGCCCTTGACACATGGGGATTATTACAATTCAAGGTGAGATTTGGGTGGGGACACAGCCAAACTATATCACCATCTTTTACCAACGTGCACACAGCCCTTCAGAATCCTCCTTCCCTTCTCTGGCCTCCTCCTGTGACGCTCTTCCTTCTGCTCACTCAGCTCTAGTCACAGTGGCCTCTGCGCTGTTGGATTCCACCTCAGGGCCTTTGCACATGCTGCCCTCGTGACTGGAACACTTCCCCAACACTCCTGAGGCTCTCTCCCTCTCTTCTTCAGGTCTTACCTTTTCAGTGAGGCCTTTCCTGACCACTCTGCTGAAAACTGCAACCCATTACCAGACCCAGTCCCTTTCCTTCCCCGCAGAGCACTTTCCACCACACACGTATGCCACTCCTTGTACGCCCATCAGTCTGTCTGGGCTGGAAGAACAGCTCCTGCAGGACAGGGGTTTGTGTCTGTTTTGTTCGCAACTGCATGCCCAGTCCTAGAACAAAGCTTGTGGGGCCTAGCAGGTTCTCACTAAGTGCTCATGGACTGGCCGAGAGCGGAGTTGACTCATAGGCTATGCCACAGAGTGGCCCTGGGCAGCTTGCTGTCCTTCCTCCACACAGACAGAGGCGGTTGTGGTTTGGTAAGATACCCTCTGAACAGCAAATGTGGGTAAAGAAGCATCTCCCTGTGTGCGGTGATAGCCATCCGCAAGCCCCTGTGGTTCAGCTCCCTGCTCTGGAGGACTGAGTCATTGACCTGGTGGCCTTTTGGAGACACACCTTGAGAGACTCCTTTGTTAGGACAGAACAGGATCTCCTGGAACCTTTATTTAAATTTAAAAAAAAAAAAAAAAAAAAGGTTTCGAAGAACCAGGCCTTCCGAAACCTTCAGACTGATCCTCACTTTGTCCCCACGTGTCAGAGATGGTTTGGGAAGAAAACAAAGAAAGACGCTGGGAAAGGAAACAAGGTCAGGCTGCGGGGGCAGCGCGGGGGCCTACCTGGATTCCTGCGTGTCAGCGCCATAGCGCCTTCTGAGACTGGCACCCAGCTGGGTTAGGGACGCTCAGTCCAGCCATTCTGGTGTCCAAGAGCACCAGCGCCCCCTAAAGCAGACTGGGAGTGGGTGCTTCCCAGTGCCAAGCGGGCTGCAAGTGTCTGCCGGCTGCCCATGCCCGCGCGCACCTCCGGGTCCCCGCTTCAGGATGCTCTCCCCAAATCTTGGCGCTATGTACCTGTGCTGGGCTCCGTTCGGCAGTGGTGCGGCGGCCCCTCTCCTGCCGAACTCGTGCACCACAGGAACTGGAGCTTGCAGGGGCCAGCAGCGGGGGCGGTGAAGCAGCAACAACAAAAAAAAAACCCAGTCTGTCCTCGGGGCCTCACCGTCTAATGGGAAAGGCAGCGGTGTAACTATGGCTAAGGGCGGTGGTGGGTGAGGAGAGCGCAGGACATGAAAATTATGGCACCTTCTCCCCACCAGCTCGGGGAGACACGTCACCCTCAGGACCCCAACTGCCCTTCGAGCCCCAGGACACATTCTGAGTGAGGCTTTGATTTCCTTAATCAGTACATAGAACATGCTTCTTACACCCATGTTCATAGCAGCGTTATTGGCAATAGCCAAAAGGGGGAAGCCACCCACGCGTCCCTCAGTGGATGAATGGATGAATAAAACGTTGTATTTTCATGCAATGTAATATCACTCAGCCATTAAAGGAAGACCATGCCCCCACCTGCCACAACATGCACGAACTTCGAGAGCATAATTAAGTAAAAGAAATCAGGCACAAAAGACAAATATTGTAGAATTCCACTTAAACGAGGTTCCTAGACTGGTCAAAATCATCAAGACAGAAAGTAAAATGGGAGTTGCCAGGGCCTGGGGGAAGGGAATGGGGCGTTACTATTTAATAGATACAGAGTTTCTGTTTGTGAAGATGAAAATGTTCTGGAGAAGGATGGTGGTGATGGTTACACAACAGTGTGAAGGTACTTAATGCCACTGAACTGTACACTTAAAAATTGTTAAAATGATCAATTTTGTGTATGTTTACCACAATAAAAATGAAAAAAACTAATTTCAGGTGCTTAGGAAAATATGTGTTTGGGTGCATCTCATCTGCAGAATAATCCTTTGGGCTGGACACTTCTAGATATTCATTTGGAGGAAGGGGCATAGCATCATGGTCAAAAGCATCAGTTTTGGAGACTGTATGAATCTGTTCTCATGCTGCTAATAAAGACATACCCGAGACTGGATAATTTATAAAGGAAGGGGGTTTAATTGACTCACAGTTCCACATGGCAGGGGAGGCCTCACAATCACGGTGGAAGGTGAATGAGGAGCAAAGTCACGTCTTACATGGTGGCAGGCAAGAGAGAGCTTGTGTAGGGGAATTCCCATTTATAAAACCATCAGATCTCATAAGCCTTGTTCACTACCATGAGAACAGCATGGGGGAAATTGCCCCTATGATTCGATTATCTCCACCTGGCCCTGCCCTTGACACGTGGGGATTATTACAATTCAAGGTGAGATTCGGGTAGGGACACAGCCAAACCATATCAGAGACGTATTTCCTGGATCGAGACTCCCAGATTCTCATCTGGCAGCAGTGCAACTTTGGGCAAGTGAGTGCTTCTAGCTGCCACAGTGTCCTCATCCATAAAATGAGAATAATGATAGCACCTTCATGAATATGACTTGTTACAGGTAAATAGGAATAATGCATTAAGCACTGGGCATGACTTCTGACACGTAGCAAATCTCTCAGCATATTTTAATGCTAACTAACTATTATATATTATGCACAAAAGAACACAGCACTCTACAGGAAGAGCAGTTACTAAAACCTGCACTCTTGCAAATGTGCCTCACAGTCTAACATTTGGATTAAACAGAACATCCATCAGAAGCTGGCAATGCTCCATCACACACAGTCATGTTTATTTGTTATAACAGGTGCCAGGAATCAGTCAGTAGATAAATTTGGTAGCAGTTGATGCTGTGCCATTAGTTGATTCAACATATATTTACTGAGAACCTGTGCTGGGTATGAGAACACAGATGGAAAAAGACAGAGCACCCCTGCCCTCCAGGAACGTGTGTTCTCGTGGGAGAGAACAGAGATCAAACAAAAAGTGAACAACTCCTCACCCCCTTCCATTAGTGAGTAATAAGAAAACAAGGTTGCATCACAAAAATATCCACAAACAGGAGAGAATGTGACAAGAACACAACTAAAACATAAAGATGGTCATTCCTGGAAGAGAATGTGGCTCAAGTCAGCTTAGCACAGATACCTTTGCTGCAGGCCATCCCGAGGTTGGCCGGGCAGGGAACTCTCATGGCCACAAAAGCTTTCTCAGTGGAAGCTCCCTCTGGTCATTCAGATCTGAGCTGAAATGTTATCTCCTAAGAGGTCTTCCCTTGGCACCTGACCTGAAGTAGCCCTCCTGGTACTCTCTGGACATTACCGTTGTTTTCTGCTATTAACATTGATATCTGATGTTTGTTTGTTTATTAATGGCCTTTTCCCCACTAGAGTGAAAACTCTACAGAGAGAGGACTTAGCCTCTCATAGGAGCTCAAGGTGCCTGAATGATGAGCTCCAGGAATCTGCATTTAATAAGTGTGCACAGAGATTCAGAAAGGCGCTTGCATTCAGGTTCCATTGCCTTCAAAGACCAGTCAACTACCTGACATTTCTCCACTTGTGATTCACACACTGGTGACTCAGCCGCCCATTCGGTCAGGGTGATGGAGAAGTCAGAGAAATGCCAGGACTGTTGTTCAACACAGGCTGGCTGCTCCTGTCACCTCTCCCACGCCACCCACCCCTTACGTCTAGTCTCAGAAAACCAGAACCAGGGTGACAATTGCCCCCAGAGTCCACAGGGAATCAGAATAGCTCTTTAAACAAAAGAATGACTCAGAATGATTGTTAATTTTGAGTGTTGTTCTAAAACACTAGAAAGGGAAGATGTATGTTTCCCATTAAAGGTAATCAATCCATTCGTAGATAGATTGATGACAGGGGAAGGGAGGAGGAGTTAAAGTATCTTAAAAGGGTCAGGAGCAGTGGCTCACACCTGTAATCCCAGCACTTTGGAGGCTGGGCATGGTGGCTCACGCCTGTAATCCAAGCATTTTGGGAGGCTGAGGCGGGCGGATCACCTGAGGTTGGGAGTTCAAGACCAGCCTGACCAACATGGAGAAACCCCGTCTCTACTAAAAATACAAAATTAGCCAGGCATCGTGGTGCATGCCTGTAATCCCAGCTACTTGGGAGGCTGAGGCAGGAGAATCACTTGAACCCAGGAGACAGAGGTGGTGAGCTGAGATTGCGCCATTGCACTCCAGCCTAGGCAACAAGAGTGAGACTCCGTCTCAAAAAAAAAAAAACCATAAATCCCAGCACTTTGGGAGGCTAAGACGGGAGGATGGCTTAAGCCCAGGAGTTCAAGACCAGCCTAGGTAACATAGTGAGACCTCGTATGTACAAAAAAATAGAAAAATAAAAATTAGCACATCTAGAGTCCTAGCAACTCAGGAGGCTGAGGTGGGAGCAACACTTGAGCCTGGAAGGTTGAGGCTGCAGGGAGTCATGGTCACATCACTGCACTCCAGCCTAGGAGACAGAGCAAGACTCTATCTTAAATAAACAAATAAATAAATAAATAAATAAATAAATAAAGCATCTTAAAAGGAATTGCCCATTCATGTAGATGTTCAAGGGAACAGGATAGCCAGAACAATCCTGAAAAAGAACGAAGTTGGAGAACTCACACTTTCTGATTTCAAAACTTACTGCAAAGCTACAGTAATCAAGACTGTGTGGTACTAGCATTAGGATAGAGATATAGATCAATGGAATGGAACTGAGAGTTCAGTTCCATTCTCACATTCACATTCTCACATTTACAGCCAATTAATTCTTGACAAGGATGCCAAGACAATTTTCAATAAATGGCACTGGGACAACTTAGACATCCACATGTAAAAGAATGAAGTTGGAACACTGCCTCACCTTACACACAAAAATTAGCCTAAAATGGATCAAAGACTTAAATATAAGAAGTAAAATTATACACTTCTGTGATGGTTAATACTGAGTGTCAACTTGATTGGATTAAAGGATGCAAAGTATTGTTCCTGGGTGTGTCTGTGAGGGTGTTGCCAAAGGAGATTAACATTTGAGTCAGTGGACTGGGAGAGGCAGACCCATCCTTAATCTGGGTGGGCACCATCTAGTCAGCTGCCAGTGTGGCTAGGATAAAAAGGATGCAGAAAAACGTGAAAAGACTAGACAGGCCTAGCCTCCCAGCCTACATCTTTCTCCCATGCTGGATGCTTCCTGCCCTTGAACATCGAACTCCAAGTTCTTCACTTTTGGGACATGGACCAGTTCTCCTTGCTCCTCAGCTTGCAGATGGCCTATTGTGGGAGCTTGCGATCATGTGAATTAATACTTAATAAACTCCCATATATATATATACACACACACACACACACACACACACATGCACGTACACACACACACACATATATCCTGTTAGTTCTGTCCCTCTAGAGAACTCTGACGAATACAACTTCTTTGCAGAAAATATAGTCATACATTTTTTACTGACACATAATAATTGTACATATTTATTGAGTACATGTGATATTTTCACACATGCCTACAATGTGTAATGATCAAATCACAGTAACTGGAATATCCATCACCTCAAAGGTTCATCGATTCTTTGTGTTGGGAACTTTTCACATATCCCTGTCTGTTTCGAAATGTACAATAAATTATTAACTATAGTCACCCTGCTGTGCTATAGAACACTAGAACTTATTCCTTCTGTCTAACTGTACGTTTGTACCCAGTAGTTCAACCTCTCTTCATCCCACTCCCTTTCCCAGCCTCTGGTAACTATCATTCTACTCTCTACCTCCATGAGACATGAGATCAACTTCTTTAGCTCCCACATGAGTGAGAGGACATTTGTGGTTCTGTGTCTGGTTTATTTCACCAACATAATGACCTCTTGGTCCCTCCATGTTGCTGCAAATAACAGAATTTTATTCTTTTTTATGGCTAAATAGTATTCCATTGTGTCTATCTACCACAGTTTTTAATTCATTCATCTGTTGATGGACATTTAGTTTGATTCCGTATCTTGGCTATTGTGAGTAGACAAGGGTGGTGCAGGTATTCCTGTAATATATTGATTTCCTTTCCTTTGAAAATACCCATTAGTGAGATTGCTGGATTGTACAGTAATTCTATTTTTCGTTGTTGAGAAACTCCCATACTGTTTTCCGGAATGGCTAAAATAATTTATTTTCCCACCAATAACATCTAAGAGTTCTCCTTTCTCCACATTATAGACATAAATTTTGACACCAAAGTAGGCAATGGTTTTTAAAATATGACACCAAAAATACAAGCAACCAGAGGAAAAACATGGATAAACTGGGCTTCATTCAAATTAAAAAATTTTGTGTTTTAAAAGACACTATCAAGCCAGTGAAAAAACAACCTACAGAATGGAGAAAAGTTTTGCAAATCATATGCCTAAGAGACTTGTCTCTAGCATATATGAAGAATTCTCACAAACCAATAATAAAAAGATAAACATTCTAATTTAAAACGAGCAAAGGATCTGAATAGACATTTCTCAAGGAAGATATACAAATGGTCAATGAGTACATGAAAAGCTGCTGAACACCATTAGCCATCAGGCAAATGCAAATCAAAACCATGAGATACCACTTCACAGGCATTAGGATGGCCACAGTCAAAAAGACAGATAGTAATGAGTGTGGGTGAGGATGTGGAGAAGTGGAACCCTCATACTTTACAGAGGGGACTGTAAAATAGCACAGCCACTTTGTAAAACAGTTTGCCAATTCCTCCAAAAGTGACATAGAGTTACCGTATGACTAATATGACTGCTAGGTATATACAGCAACAAAAACATATGTCCACACAGAAACCTGTATAGGAATTTCATAGCAGCATTTTGTATGGACTGTGTGTAATAGTCAAGAGATGAAAACAACCCATGTATTATTCGGTTGACCAGCTGGTGAATGGATACACAAAATGTGGTCTAGTATATCCACACAATGGAATATTATCTGGCCATAAGAAGGAATGCTACTTGTTACAACAAGGATGAGCCTTGAAACATGCTAAGTGAAAGAAGCTAGTCACAAAAGACTGCATAGAATAGGGTTCCGTTAGTATGAAATGTCCAGAATAGGCAAATCTATAGAGGCAGACAGTAGATTAGTGGCTGCCTAGGGCTGGGAGGGGGTCAGGAGGCAGGAATAAGGAGTGAGTGGTAATGCGCACAGGGTTTCTTTTTGGAGTGATGAAAATGTGCTATAAAATTGGTTGTAAGGTGGTGGCTCACACCTGTAATCCCAGCACTTTGGGAGGTCGAAGCGGGTGGATCACGAGGTCAAGAGATTGAGACCATCCTGGCCAACATGGTGAAACCCCGTCTCTACTAAAAACACAAAAATTAGCTGGGCATGGTGGTGCGCGCCTGTCATCCCAGCTACTCAGGAGGCTGAGGCAGGAGAATGGCTTGAACCCAGAAGGCGGAGGTTGCAGTGAGCCAAGATTGCGCCACTGCACTCCAGCCTGGGGAACAGAGTGAGACTCTGTCTCGAGAAAAAATAAATAAAAAGTCGGTTGTGGAGGTGGTCACATAACTCAATGAATGCGCTAAAAGCCATTGAATTCTACACTTTAAATCAGTGACTTGTATGGTATGTGAATTACATCTCAATAAAGCTTTTTTTGTTGTTGTTATAAAGGAATTATTCACCGAGATGGGAATAGGAAGACCATGGAGGAAGAAAGACCAGTAAGGCAGTAAGGAGGCAACTACAGCTGCTGAGGGTGGGAATGGGGAATGTCGGAGCCACCACTGTGGCAGTGAATGGGACCTGGATCTGGAGATGAGGCAGAGCCCACAGGACTGAGTCACTGGCTGAGAGAGAGAGAGAGAGAGAGCAGTGTGTGTGTGGCTACTTCTAATGGAATATCTCATTGTTTCCTTACTAGAAGTCTATAAGAGGAGCACTGATGCTATCTGGGAAACTGAGGCACAGAAAGGCTCAGGAACTTGGTAGGATCACACAGGAGGTGGTAGAGCCAGGATTTGAGTATGGTGGTTGACTCCAAAGCCTGCATTCCTCTGACCCCAGGGCTTCTGGGCTGGGTATTTAGGAGGTGACATTACTCTCCGAGTAGAAGATACTGAAGGAGGGGCAAGGATGTGGGGGAAAGGGGACCAGTTCAGTTTGGGACACAATGGAGTTGAGATGCCTCTGGATGTCCAGTCGCAATTCCTACAATGAGTTATCTGAATCAGGAACTTTACAGAGAGGAAGCCTAGAAACAACAGATTTCCGAAGCCTGGGCACATGTCTGTTCTCCTCCGGAGTGGACAAGCTCAGGTACAGGGGTATGGTTGGGAGAGAAGAGGCTCAAGGATGAGGACCTAAGGTTCTTGCTACTGAAGAAGGGAGCCGAGGAGAGGACCCAGCCGCGGAGGCGGACAGCAGTCCCAGGGTAAAGGCAAGGCGGGAGGGAGCCCCGGACCTGAGCATGGCCAAGGGAAGGGTGCAGGACCTCGGCGATCCGTAAGATGAGGACTGACGGGAACCACTCTGTTTAGCCACAGAGCTAAACAGGCACAGTCAGATTATCCCCGGGAAGGAATGAATGAGGGTAAAGAAGAGGCGACAGGGAGGCCGATCTGGATTTTCCCACGGAAGGAAATCGCTTTTCAGGCCCCTGGTAGTGAAAGGAGGAACAGAGGGAGCATCTCCCAGAGTCCTTTGCAGCTGCCTCTGGTAGTACCGCCCACCCCCCGGCCTGTCTGTGTCTGTGGTCTGGGGGCTCCCAGGGCTATTCTCCCTGCAGCCTAGGGTACGGACAGCCACCACCTGCCACCCAGAGCAGCAGCCGTGTCGACGGCTTCTGTTGAACTGGTTTAGGAGCATAAACTATAGTTGGCTGAGGTATGGGGATGTTTTAAGCTACAGAGTATTTTACAGAGTTTTGCCAAAGGTTGCATTCTGCTCAGAAACCTAGCCTGTTCCAATTATTCTTTCTTGCCCCGCTTTAGGAAAATCTAATCTACCGTAAAAGCAGCAACCACAGCTATGAGAGCTAAGCCAGGTGCCACCTGGGGTTAAGGTCCCTCAGCTGCCTTAACCCCTGCAAGCTCCTCTCCTTTGCAGCCACCTCCTGACACCTCATATGACACTGCCCACCCCACAGGGCCTTTGCCACCATTTCCTCAAGATAAACAATTGCTGAATGAATGAATCATCCACCAGCCAGCTCCCCCTGCCAAGAGCAAGGAAGCAGCAAGGCCCCTCCCCTCTGTCACCCACACCTCTCACTGTTACCCCAACAAGGGTGCCACCCAAGGTTTCTAGTTCAAGAAACAAAACCTCCCAGACCCGCATTGCTAATCACACCTACTGAGTATAAGTTAAAAGCGAGCGAGGCTCTCCCTAACCAGCGGGGCGGGGCGGTGCCTTTCCTGCACAGCTGACATACAGGCACCCCTGGCTGCTGCCTTGCCTGGGCTGTGGAGGTGATTTCACTTCTCCTGCAGCCTCTTCTCTCTGCGTCCAGCTATCCTTGCCTGTTTGATGTGGGACAGCACAGGGAGCTTGCTGCTCTTGCCTGGAGCTAGCTAGAAGGATGAGGTGGCTTTGGAAGGACTTGGAGGACCTACTCCCCACTTCATCATCATCAAAGGTTCCTCTCCATCCAGGTTTGCTGATGTTTACCGGAGTCTGGAGGGCAGGCAAGGGGCAGAGCGGCAGCCGGCCAAGGCCCAAAGGGGTTGCAAGGTCACATAGAGGACCTTGGGCTTCGCTGCACAGCTCCAAACACATTAAAACCCTGAAGGTTCGAAGATGTATGAAACAATCCCCTAAAAATGAAACTGCCCAGGGGAGCCCTCTTTGTAGCTCACCTGCCCCTGCCGCCTTTCTCATATTTCTTGAGGCTGTGTGCTCTGCTCTCTGGGACCAGATGGCCTGTCGGAGACTTCTGGCAAACGCCCCAGCGCCTCTGCCCAGACGATGCAGCAATCTCCACTCCCTGCCTACCCACAGCCAGGCCAGGTTGCAGTGTCTCGAGCCTGCTGGGTTCTCAGACCAGGTTAGAAGAACCTACCCAGTAAATTGTTTTGTCCCAAAGCCAGAGATGTCAGGAGGAGTCTGTGCCCCCTCTGCCCCACCCCATCGCCTGAAGGAGCAACACAGCTTCATTTTATAAAACCAGGATACAGAATGGCCTGGCCCCAAGCCACCCTGGACCCAGCAGGCCAGTCCTGCCCCTCTCCCCTCAGCCCCTTTGTCAGGACTGGTGCGGGCCAGAAAGGTGGGTGGCAACTCTTCAGGAGCAGTCAAGGAGCACAGCTGCTGGGATGTAGGGGTCCAGTCACCCAAAGCATGACAGAATATCTGGTGATTTGGGGACCCACCTACTTGTCGGGAGCAGCAGCTCAAGGGCACGAGAAGGTGTTGAGGGAAGGAGGGTCAAGGTGGCTGGGGCTGGAGATCCTGGATGGCTGGCCATGGAGCCACATCACTCGTCTCCCAGGACCTCCTTCAGCATCCGCACAGCAGGAGCACTGCCCTGCCCTGCCGCCCATGGCCCGCCTCAGCAGAACTGGAGCCAGGGGCCACCTCTCTTCTGACCCTGCCTGCACAGCTCGCCTTCCCCTCTCTCCAACCCACAGCCAATGCTGCCCCAGGCCCCGTGGCGGTAGGAATGGCCTCTCCCATATCCCCCTGATGCAATAAAAGCCCAGTTACCTGTAGACCAGCTCAATCCAGCTCCAGATTCCCAGGGAAGAGACTGAACAGCCCACCCTGGCTGGGCTCATGCTCAGGCTGGAGGGTGTCACTGAACCTGCGGCAGTGACAGAGACCAGTGAGGGAGGGTCTCGTTGGGCAAGGGTGGAGGACCGCTCTGGCTAAGGGGTTTGCTGTGGACTAGAAAGATGCTCTCAAAATGTGTTCACCTCAGATGCTGCAACCATCCCTATAAGCTTTATGAAATGAACCTGGGAAGTAGGGAAGAGGAAAAGGAGAATAAACCCAGCTGGCAGCACATCCAGCATTGAGCACGAGGCCAACCCACTCCCAGACCTGCTTTCTCAGAGGTGCTTGCCTATTGCCCCAGAATCACGTAGACCCTGTGACAAGAGTAAAGTTCCCCGTCACTGTTCTATAGATAACAACTTGAACACTATAAAATGGTAAGTTTTCCATTTGAGATATTCTTTCAGGTCCTTGCATGTCAGTGACACTACTGATGTCAGCTAGTCTCAAGGACCCCATGGAAACAGACTTACAAAGAATGGAGTTTCCACCTCCTGGTGGCTTCATTCCCCTCACTCCAACCAATTAAAGACCCCAATCTCCCAACCCCTCACCCTCCATGATCCCCTTAAAAATCCCAGCCCAGAACTCCTCAGGGAGATGAATTTCAGGACTTTCTCCCGTCTCCTGGCTTGGTGCCCTGCTATCATTTCCCTGCTGTCTCGAGGTAATTGACCTGTTACTGCACAGTGGGCGTGCAAACCTGTCGGTCCTAGAGCAATGCCATCTTATGGAGGGGGATTTCGGGAGGAGGCGCAGGCGTGGGGAGAAAAGTGGTGAGTCTGAACAGCCCCTACCGCGTGGAGAGTCTGGTGGGATCATGCTCTGCAGAGGCCCACTTGGAGGCATGGATCTGGGAGCCTCCAGTAACCAGGTGGGGAGTGAGGTCATGGGGGTGCAGGAAGAGAGACGAAGGGGCTGAAGAAGAGGCAGAAAGAAGCATCAGCAGCTGAGAACACAGTGGAAGGGGGCAGAGCAGAAGCAGTTAGGGAGGCAGGAGGAAAACAGGCAAAACAGTCTCCCAGGGAAGAGGAGGGAGGGGAGGGGAGAGGTGCACAGGGCCTGGTGCTGCTCAGAGGCCAGGCAGGATAAAGCCTGTGAGGGGACAGGGCTGGAGGAGCGGTTCTCGGAAAGGCCCCTGAGAGGGGTGGGCTGAATCTGGAGAAGCGAGTGGGAGATTCTCAGGTGGAGAATCAGGCAGCCAGGTCTGAAGGATGAGAATACATCCTGTGGAAAGACCCCGAGGAAGCAGAATGCCTCTGGGCAACTTCCAGGGACAAGGAGTTGACACAGGGTGTGGCGGTGGGGAGTGGTAGTGGGTGTGGGAGGTGAGACACTGAACAGAGGTAGAAAAGAACCACACACAAAATGCTCACTGCACTGCTGAAGCTGAGCACGCCTTATTCTGTAGAACGGAACTGCAGCCCTGGGGCCAAATCTGGCTTGATACCTGTTTTTGTGAATAAAGTTTTATTGGAACACACACAGACCTGCCTGTTCATTTGCATACTGCCTGTGGCTCTTTTCACCCCACAAGACCTTACAGCCTGAAAACATTTATAAGTGGCCCTTTAAAGAGAAAGTTTGCCCGCCCCTGCTGTAGACAACGGTTCCCCACTGAGCCACTCTGAGAGATGATCAAGAGGATCAGGCCTCACTGGCTGCAGTGGAGGCAGCGCTGGAGGGCAGGAGGCTGGAGGCAGGGGGCCAGGGACCTGGCATGGCTGTCATCCTGGTGACAGCTGATGCCGATCTCAATTCACGGAGTCAGGATTGAGGGCACTTGACGTTCCAGGGAGGGCAAATAAAATCCTTTGTTTAGGCCAGGTGTGGAGGCTGATGCCTGTAATCCCAGCACTTTGGGAGGCTGAGGCGGGCGGATCACCTGAGGTCAGGAGTTCGAGACCAGCCTGGCCAACATGGTGAAACCCTGTCTCTACTAAAAATACGAAAATCAGCCAGGCGAGGTGGCGGACACCTGTAATTCCAGCGACTCAGGAGGCTGAGGCAGGAGAACAGCTTGAACCCAGGAGGCAGAGGTTACAGTAAGCCAAGATCACGCCACTACACTCCAGCCTAGGCGACAAGAGCAAGACTCTGTCTCAATAACTAACTAAATAAATAAATAAATAAGCAAACTTTGGTTAGCGCTGGCCACCTGAAGTGCTGGGTTGAGAAAAACCCCAAGCATGCAGCTTGGCTCAGCGAGAGTTCACAGCATTGTTAACATCACAGGAAAAGGGGCCGGGACGGGGTAGCACAGGACCACATAATTTTTCCCCAGTTTAAAATATCTATTTCCGTTGTGTTGAAAACTAAAGCTTGGCCACTGGGATTTCTCCTCTGCTGAAAGATACTTTAAAAATTCATCTTGGGATGTGCTCACGTTTGAAATCTCTAGAATTCCCTGAGACTCTTAATGGCAGAACCTGGGAGGCTTGTCTGGGCTTATACGCAGACCAAAGCCTCTGCCTGCAAGTCAGTCCTGCATTCCAAAGAAGGAAATGAGGGATGCCAGGGTCTGACCTCACCCAAGGGCTGCAGCGTTCAGCTGCAGAAGGAGGCTGGGGTTTTGAGGCCACTTGTGCTGCTGCAGACTCCAGGAGCCAGGGCTGGGCTTTGACTGGTAGAGTCGGAGCAGTGGAAGCTTGCCAGATCCCAGGAGAGCTGCCGCCTGGGCAGAGCAGGCCAGAGGCCTGTGCATGGGCCACAGGGAAAGAAGGCACAAGCCCAAGGAACCTGGCGAGTGCCTGCGTCTGCTCTGGACGTGCTTACCCAGAGAAGCAGGATCATGGCTCCCAGGGGCGATCTGGGTGTTTGGTGACACTTCCATCTGAGAGCAGGGCCCAGGTGGAAGAGGCAGCCGGATGCAGTTTAGTGGGGCTGGTTCCATGGACATTTGGGGTTGGGTGGGACAGGAAGCGGGATCTGAAAAAACAGTGTGACCATGCCCAGTTAGCTAGGGAAGGAAATACAAAGCCTTTTACAAAGTTTTTTCTGGGTGAGCAAAATGGGCACAGCAGTGTGCTCCTGTCCCATTGAGAGCCTGGAGATGCAGGCAGGGCCGTGGGCTGAGGCCTGGGGCTATGAACCACGCAGGACTCCAGCATCAGATATCTTTTCCTGAACCACAGTGCCATGAGACGTCTTTGGTTGAGCGCCTGCCAGATGGCTATGAAATGAGCTGTATGTGCACAAGAAACGAGGTGACAGGAATGCACCTTCGCCCACCCTGGAAGGACAAACAGGACTTCGTGCCCCTCCTCCAGGCTCCCAGAGTGGGAAGGAAGGATGGGCTTGGGAGCTGATTATCTGTGCTTCAGGGGCTGCCCAGGCAAGAAGGAACCACCTCCCATAGCCAGACCAGAGAGGAATCACTTCAGTTGCCTGAGGCCCAGCAGGAAGGGGGCCTTGGGCTTGGGGTCCTCTGGTAGGAAAGGCCTGCTGCCTCCTGCCCAGGCGGCCAGACTGTCCATGGGCTGTGGCATGGGCCCTGGAAGAGCCACAGAGCTCCCCAGTCTCAAGAGCCCTGAAGGGGTCCCTGGACACCCAGGGAGGACCCCGTGGGGACATCTCTGAGCCCCTGGAGGTAGGGAGACTGTTCAGGGAACAGAGGAGCCGCAGTGGGAGTGCAGCAGTGAGGATGACCAGAAGTCATGGCTCTGGTGGGAGTGTAGCAGCGAGCACGACTAGAGGTCACTCTCATGGCCATCCTGGTTTTGGAGGGCTTTGGCTGGTTTCTTTACTGCAAACTGTTTTATCAGCAAGGTCTTTATGACCTGTATCTTGTGCTGACCTCCTATCTCATCCTGTAACTTCCTTAACCACCTGGGAATGCAGCCCAGTAGTTCTCAGCCTCATTTTCCCCGGCCCCTATACAAGATGGAGTTGCTCTGGTTCACACGCCTCTGACACATGCAGTGAGGACCCCTCCCCGGCCAGGAACCCAGTGGATGATTCCTCTCAGGAGGTGCGGCTGGGATTTAATTTAATTTAGGGAAATGATGTTTGTTTCATGTTCAAGTGTGATGGGGTGGTTACACCAGTGACAGAGGCCCTTTGAACTTACACACACAAAAGGCAACTCATTCGCAGGAAGATGAGAAAGCAGAAAGAGCCTCAAGACAGGAAGCTCAGCTTGGTGTCACCCAAACGTGTCTCCCCTTGACAAGTCACCTCCCATGATCTGCCCGTCCCCAGGGAGGACAGGCAAGAGGCGGTGATGGGCTGTCGACGTGCATGTGGGTGTGTGACAGTTGACAGGGCACCTTCGTAGGTTTCTTCTCGTCAACTTGACTGCCACCCCCTCAGAAACTGAGGCCCACCAGCGGCCGGCCTGAGGCACCCGTAGCTGCAGGGAGCCGGGTACATCCAGGGCCTTGGGTGTGTCTCTCCTTCACTGTGGTAGAGGCTCCCCTCCACTGTGCCAAGCCCAGGGGGAGCTGGCAGGCCCCATGGGTGTGGCCCAGAAAGACTGGCAGTGTCTGTCCCAGACCTCAGGGCCGCAGACACCAGATAAGTACCCACTGCACTCAAGGCCTGTCTGATAAAGTCCTGTGCCCAGGCTCTCCAAGTCCTGACACTGAGGAGACCCCCAACAGAGGAGGATGGAGCAGCGGGCAAGGCTCTCAGCTCCGGGGACTCACACCCAGCTGCAGAGGCAGGGGGAGCCGCCCTTTCTGTGGCCGGGGAAATTGAGGTCACTTCCTGTCTCGCTTCCGTCTCTCTGTACCGGGTGCATCCTTCAGAAGCGGGGTGGGCGGCTGCAGGGCAGCACCAGGCAAGGCTGCGAAGAAGCCGGCACTCCCCGGGTCTAGGACAAAGAACACAGCAGGGGACTCCTCGGCAGTGTCCCTTCACCTCTCTTCCTGCTCCTCGATTGATTCTCCCCACCCCCACCACTGGCCCAGGTGGAGACTCTCGGTGATGAAGGTGCCAGCAGTGAGGGACTTGCAGAGTCCGCATCTCTCCGCAGCTCAAGGGGCTCTCGGAGGCCACTGGGAGCTGGAGAGCGAGGAGGTCAGAGGCCTACAATTGGTTTTGCTGCTTGGAGAAGGAACAGAGGAGGACTTTTCTAGGGCTGTGGCTCCATAAATAGCTCTAACTGTTCCTTCTCTCTCTTTCATGTTCTTTCAAACATAAAGAAAGAAACAAGCTCTAGCAAGGGACTCAAGTTAGACCTGCAGGTATTTGCCAAAAGTTAAGGGGCCAGAAAGCCAGAAGGTGGACACAATCTTAGGGACCCTGGGCCATGAGCTGTGAGACCTCTAGGATCAGCAGGGCCTGACAGGGCCACGCAGGAAGCCCTAACTTCAAAGCCACAGGCACCAGGGAGTGGGTGGGGCTCCCCAAAAACCACACACTGCTCCCCAAACTCCTTTTAGAAGTGCCCCAGAAGACCAGGACCTGGTTGTACACAAAAGCACCATGCTGTCCTCAGACCAGATCCCTTGGATGAGGTCCTTAAAGACCCCCTGGAGCTCAGTTTCCTCATCAGTAACTGGAGAGGTTTGCACCAGGTGGTCCTTGAGGGGCTCCCCAGCTCTGAGCCCATGATGGTGCATTTCACCCCTGGACTGTGTGTGAAAACTTGAGAAGGAGTAGGGAATAGGACAGATGTGAAATGTCCTATTCTTGACGGGGTCCCGTACCTGCCCCATAGCTACTGCACTAGAAGCAGGGCCCGGAATCCACACTTCAACAAGCTCACGCTAAAATGCGAGACCATGCCACGCTGGCCTTTGTGGGGCTCCTCAGCCATGTTTTTGCATCTGCTGTTCTCTCTGTCTCCATTATTTCCCCTAGATCTGCACTACTGTGTCCCTGATTTCACTCAGATCACTGCCCATTGTCCTCTTCAGAGAGGTCTTTCTTGACTGCCTCCTCTAACAGATAAACAAGTAATTTTTTAACGTAGGTATGTCCCACACAATGTTTGGAAAATACCGATACTAAAAAAATTATTTGTGATTGATCTGAAATTGAAATGTAACTGGACATCTGGTATTTTTATTTGCTACATCCAGCAACCCTAAGCAACAAGGACTCTGCACCCCAGCCCCCAGACTATAGGCCATTTGTGAGCTTGAGTCTCCAGGGGCAGCAGACAGGGCTGCAGCTGCTACCCCTGCCCAGCCCTTCCCCTCTGCTCCCCTCCAAGAAAAATGCATAAATGCCCAGGGTGGCCTAGGCAATTAAGGCAAATTGTCTTCTGGGCAGTCCTGCATACCTGCAGAGGCGTGTACCTGCAGAGGAGTGTACCTGCAGAGGCGTGTACCTGCAGAGGAGTGTACCTGCAGAGGCGTGTACCTGCAGAGGTGTGCACAGGAGTTTCTGGGCCAAGAACAAGACCTAAGGGCTTTCTCCTCCCGTTCTCCCCTCCCTACCTCCTACCCCACATGTTTAAGGTGCCTTGAGTCCCCAGACGATCACACACTCTAGCCAGCTGTACACATCAGTACAGACACACTACAATTAGGCAACTGCTGCACGTGAGAGCCCCTGCCATAGGCAACAGGCACCATGGGCCAGACATAGAAATAGAAGGTGAGGCTCCTGCCAGTAAGCATGACAACCTGGAATTGGGGTGTGTTATAGGTTAAATGGTGTGTTCCCCCAAAATTCATATGCTGAAGTCCTAACCCCCAGGACCTCACAATGTAACCCTGTTGGGAGATAGGGTCTTCACAAAGGTAAATCAAGAGGACATGAGGTCATTACAGTGGGCCCTAATCCAATATGACTGGTGTTCTTTTACAAAAAGAAACCTGGGGCCAGGCACGATGGCTCACACCTGTAATCCCAGCACTTTGGGAGGCCAAGTGGGTGGATCACCTGAGGTCAGGAGTTCAAGACCAGTCTGACCAATATGGCGAAACCCCATCTCCACTAAATACAAAAAATTCACCAGGCGTGGTGGTGTGCACTTGTAATCCCAGCTACTCGGGAGCTGAGTGGCGGAGACCGGGCTAAACCCAGGAGGTGGGACGTTTGCAGTGAGCTTGAGATTGTGCCACGCACTCTCTAGCCTGGCAAATGTGCCAGACTCCATCCTCAAAAAAAAAAAAAAAAAAAAAAAAAAAAAGGAAAGGAAAAGAAAAGAAAAGAAAAAAGAAAGAAACTTGGACACAAATGCATGCCGTTGGAAGACCCAAAAGTGGAAGACATGGCAGAAGGTGGCCATCCCAAATTTCAAAATAGGGGTCTCAAAGAGCCAATCCCTGCCAACGCCTTGGTTTTGGACTCCAGCGTCCAGAATTTCGAGATCATAAATGGGGGTTGTTGAAGCTGCCCAGTTTGGGGAACTTTGTGACAGCTGCCCTAGAAATCTGATTCACTATACTTAGCCTCCGTGCTCGGGCTGGCTCCACCCTCTCTCTCCCGGCACCTCCCATCGGGTGGGGACCTGCAGCCATTCCCAGGTGGGGGTCTCCACAAGGACAAGTTTGGGATGAAGCCTCAGGTCACCTGGCTTCCTGGATCTATAAACTCTCATCTAAGCAACAGGCTTGGCTCAGGAAAGCCACACGGTGCCAACCAGCTTGAGAGCCTAGCTCCCGGAGGCAGACCACCCCGCAGAGAACACACACACTTTCGTAACAGCCTTGCTGGGGAAATTTGGCCCCCACTGGCTGCCAAAACCTCACTGGAAGTCAAAAATAGGATTGTCAGATCTTGTGGCTGAATGAAAGAAACTCAGACCAGCAAGGTAAGGAAGACAGAGTTTCTGCTCTCCAGAGCCTGCCTGTGCTCTCAGGACAGGCCTTGGTGGGGCAGCATGTGAACCAGTGGGGCAGTGTTTTTCTTTCTTTTCATGTTCCCAGCACCTGGCACATGGTAGGTGCTCAGACAGTGCTAAGGACTTCTTAAATTCAAACATACACATCCTAACCCATGCAGCAGGGAACGGAGATCATTGGGCACTCGTGAGCTGTCCACTGGTGGTGGGAAATTTGAGCCGCTGTCTTCAGGACCCAGACCAGGCATCAGGGACCCAGATTCTGGAGCAGACAACCATGCCGGCTGACCTCGGATGACGTCTCATCCCGTAATCTGTGTCTCTTGTCCTCTGTGAAATGCAAGAGCCTCCATCCCTAAGGGGGCAGAGTCCTTCCCGCTTTCGAGTTTGGTGCGAAGCTAGAAGGAAGCCCCTTGGCTCCCACCTGCCAGCCACTGCGGGGCACTCCCCCAAGACCTTCTAGCCATCTCCGTTGCTCAGAGCCCCACTGTGGGAGGTCCGAGCTCTCAGAGGCTGCAGGGAAGAGTGACAAGGATGACGCCCCCACCAACCCCATCAGGGTTCCTGCGGGTGCAGATCACACGTGGACCGCCCAGGCTTGTCTTTAGTGTTAAGGGGAGATGAATAGATTGAGTGACTGCCTTGCACCTGCCTCAGGACACAGTAGTGAGCGGTAGGAGGAAGGTGTGGAGGCAAAAGGGGGCTCCAGGGTAACCCCTGACTGAACTGAGAGTGCACAGGTGGTCATCCCGCACCCAGTCCTCCTGTCAACACCAGTAAGTGGGCGGGCCCCTCCCTGGGCAGGGCAAGACCCCTGGGCCTGAGGGAGATGGGAATGAGAGCAGGTGGCAGGGGTGAACATCTCCACAGGAGGCAGAGCCTGGGAGCCAGCGCCTCCAGTTGGCTCCTACTGCTGGGTGTCATGGGTGTGAAGGGAGACGTGTGGACCGCCACCAGAAGGGGAAGGGACCTTCCAACCCACAGGCGACCAGCACGCTGGGCCCAGGTGGGGGCCAAGAACCCGGTCTGGAGGTGAGCAAGAAGCTCAGGTCTGACACTGTCACCCAGAAAGACGCAGGTGGCCTTGTTCCAGCCACTTCCACTCTGAGCTTTGCCTGCTGATCACACCAAACTGCAAGGGGAACCCCTGCCCCGCACTGCCACCACCTGAGGCCCTATCCAAACCATCCCTGATAGAGCTGAGCCTTGAGGGGCAGGACTCCCCTAAAAACATCCCCTATCTTCAGCAGGGGTCCAGGGGCCCAGACAGTTGGGGGACCACCCCTTGTTATGGAGTCACTGGGAGGGCCACCCTAAGACAGTCAAGCAGGGGACCACCCCTCCCAGCATGGGCAGACCTAGCAGGGCAGCCCCGGGACTTGGAGCATGAGATCCAGCTTCCTGAGGCTCCACTCCGGGTGGAGGCAGACCAGGCCACCGCTGGCTTTCCAAGGAAGGCGCACTGCCTAGCTGTGAGGAGGGTGGTTGGCCTCCAGCTGTTGGCTTCCTCAGGGTCGGCATCTTCTCTGCTCTCGAGGAGTCTGAGCTAGGTGAGGATACAAGGGCCTGACTATTCCACGCCTCAAGGGCTCCTCTGATGGGCAGCACTGGCTCTGTGTGCCCACTGGGCTGCCAGAAGTGAGTGTGACATATCCACACTGCAGCCTACCGACCCTCCTGCACACTCTCTCTTTTCTTCATGGGTGTTGCTCCCTCATAAATCTCTCTCTCTCTCTTTCTTTTTTTTTTTTTTTTTTTGAGCCTGGGTCTTGCTCTGTTACCCAGGCTGGAGTTCAGTGGCACAATCACATCTCGCTGCAGCCTCCACCTCCCGGGCTCATGTGATTCTCCTACTCCAGCCTCCTGAGTAACTGGGACAACGGGCATGTGCCACCACGCCTGGCTAATTTTTGTATTTTTTGTAGAGACAAGGTCTTGCCACATTGCCCAGTCTGGTCTCAAACTCCTGGTCTTAAGCAATCCACTCATCTTGGCTTCCCCAAGTGTTGGGATTACAGGTGTGAGCCACTGTGCCTGGCTCCTAATAAATCTTTTGCTCCCCTAACTCTGACTCAGGGTTGGCCTCCTGGAGAATCCCACCTGTGGCACCCTCTCCTATACTCCTGTGCCTCCGTTTCCACCTCACAGGTGGTATCCATGCCTCTAACCCAACACTGCAGCAGGACTGAGCCAGAACCCTGTGCTGTGCCCACCTTCCCGAAGCACTCTGACGTCATGATTCCCCTCCTGCCCAGTGAAGAGATGAGACAGCCTCGTGCCCACCCCACAGCACTGGCCATGCCTCCTGCATCGTTCCTAATGATTAGTATCTGTGTCTCCTAAAGATGCTATGAGCACCTTAAAGGGCCTTCCCATATTTATTCTAATTCTTCCAGACCAGTCAGCAAGTGGCCAGCCCGGCACTCTCTAGGCCCCCGGTGAGTGGGATGTCCACTTCATGAGGTTGCTCCCTCCTCCGGAGGACAGCCCTGGCCAGTGGAATGTTCTGGATTGTAGAAACCTACCACCCCATTCTTCCCATTATTCCTCACACGACTGGATTTCCAAATCCAGTCCCCCACCACTGTGCCCACGCAACCTGAACATGTTGTAGTTTGCTGATGAACTTCAAAAGTGGAGTACCCAGGGCTCAACACAGCTCCCTGGAACGAGCCGATCGGCTGAGTGGAGAAAAAAGGCTCTGTGGACACATTTGTTGACATAACCAAAGGTCATATCCGTTGCCTTGGACTTCATGCAGACTCTTCAGTCCGAATACCTGCGTTCATATATCTTCTCAGTCAGCTTCGCCTCGGACGCATTACTTCATGTCTGTGCCTCCGTCTCTCAGCTGTGAAGTAGGATCCTACCAGTACCCTCCAATCGCAAACCGAGAGGCTGGGAAAAGGCAAGGACGCCTATCGACCGGCAGAGGGCGCTGCGCACCCGTGTTGGACGGGGCTCGCTGCGAAGCATGACCGCCAGGGGTCGCCCGAGCGCTGCCGTCCAGGCCCCGGGCTCCGGCAGAGCCTGGCTGGCCTTCGGCGCCCAGCGGACCTGCACCCCTGGGGCCTTGGTACTTGCCGCCCTTCCCTGCTCCTCACTCTCCCCGCTCCCCTGGTAGGCTCCTCGTGGTTCCCTGCAAATCCCCACACCAGCCCGGCTGCGGTGGCCGAGGGCATGTGGGCAGGCTGGGTGAGATTGGCGGGATGGTGTAGGCAGTGATGCCAGCCTTGGAAAGGATGGAAATGACACCGCACAGAGTACAGCAGACCCACCACCTCCAAGGACTCGATGAGGTCGAGGCCAGCTCCTCTCCCTAGCAGTGTCTTTTCGTCACCTGCTCCTGAAGCCTGTCCTGGCCCAGGACCTCATGTGCTCCTCCTGGCCAGGTGCCTGTACCATCCACCCTTGCTCGGGGTGCCCTCTGCTCCATTAAATGCCCCGCCTGAGAGCCTGCGAACTCCCAGGACTGCTCCTCCGTGGAGGTCCCCAGGGCCAAGGAAGCAGGCTGGCTTTAGCGGGTACTGCAGAACAACAGACGGGATCCAGAGCTGATGTTAGAACTCTCCTTCCCGGCCGGGCACAGTGGCTCACGCCTGTAATCCCAGCACTTGGGGAGGCCAAGGCGGGAGAATCACTTGGGGTCAGGAGTTCGAGACCAGTCTGGCCAACATGGCGAAACCTCATCTCTACTAAAAATACAAAAATTAGCCAGGCATGGTGGCGCACGCCTGTAATCCCAGCTATTCAGGAGATGAGGTAGGAGAATCGCTTGAACTCTGGAGGCAGAGGTTGCAGTGAACCGAGATCGGGTCATTGCACTCATTGTCAGCCTGGGTGACAAGAGCAAAACTCCATCTCAAAAAATAAAAACAAAAATAATTCTCCTTCCACTTGGTGAGGAAATGGAGATGACACCTCTTTCTGGCCAGATGGGAAATGGCAGTGAATGGTCACAGTTCCCCTTCCTCTTGGTGGCCAAGGAAGCATTTTAATTGGGCCTAAAGTCGAGGAAACTCCTGTTTCCAAAGTGCCTGCTGGGTCCTTGTCAGCCAAGGGAAGACCATCACATATCCAAGAAGATTCATTTTCAGTGTCGACTTGACCATGGGATGCCCAGGCATTTGGTCAGACATGATTCTGGTGTGGCTGTGAGGGTGTTTCTGGATGCAATTTGCATTTTAATGGGCAGACGGAGTACAGCAGATCCTCCTCCCTAGTGTGGGTGGGCCTCATCCAATCAGTTGAAGGCTTGCTAGAGCAAAAAAGGCTGACGCTCCCACAGGTAAAAGGACATTACCTACCTGCCTACTTGCGCTGGGACATCATTTTTTTCTTGCCTTCAGACTTGCACTGAGACCTCAGCTCGTATTACATCTTGAGCCTGCTCGGTTTTGGAATGGAGCTACACCATTGGCTGTCCGGGTCTCCAGCTTGGCAACTCGCACTGCAGCCTCCATCATCAAGTGAGTCAATTCCTTTTCACAAGAGAGAGAGAGTGTGTGTGTGTGTGTGTGTGTGAATATACTTGTATGTATATGTCTGAATGTTTATTTTCCCCCAAAGTTCACATGTTGAAATCCTAACTCCCAAGGTGATGGTATCCGGAAGTGGGGCCTCTAGGAGGTGAGGTGGTGAGGGTAAAGCTCACATGAATTGGATTAGTGCTGTTACAAAAGACATATGCACACCACATCCTCTTCGTTCTGCTTCTCTGGAAAGCCCGGACTAAACATCCAAACCAAAAGAGCAACACGAGGGTCAGGTGCGGTGGCTCACGCCTGTAATCCCAGCACCTCGGGAGGCTGAGCCAGGTGGATTGCTTGAGCCTGGGAGTTGAAGACCAGCCTGGGCAACATAATGAAACCCTGTTTCCACCAAAATACAAAAAATTAACTGGGCATAGTGGCATGCACCTGTAATCCCAGCTACTCTGGAGGCTGAGGCACAAGAATTGCTTGAACTCGAGAGGCAGAGTTTGCAATGAGCTGAGATCGCACCACTGCACTCCAGCCTAGGTGACAGAGTGAGACCCTGAAAAAAAGAAAAAGAAAGAAAGAGAAAGAGGGAGGGAGGGAGGGAGGGAAGGAAGGAAGGAAGGAAGGAAGGAAGGAAGGAAGGAAGGAAGGAAGGAAGGAAGGAAGGAAGGAAAGAAGGCAGGCAGGCTACTTAAAATTATCCCTGAGGTTGAAATGACTGTGTCGAAGTGTTTATGGCAAAATGTCTTGTATTGTTCTCTATCCTTCCTATGTTCCAACTAAACGGGAATTTTCCATTCCCATTCCCTAATTTCTGTACTCCTATAGCACTCTCTGCCTGGGGCACCCTTCACTGTTCACCCCCAAGGTTGCACTCTGATGCCACCTCCCGCATGAAGGCTTCCTCTGCACTCCCACACACCCTGCTTGTGTCTATTAGGAATCCTTTCGGCTGCAAGCAACAGATCCTCTGACTAGCAGTGACTTAAACAAAGAGTGGTTTATTTTTCCTTAAATAAGTATAGGGGTAGGTGGTTGCCGACATGAGTGTGGTGGCTCAGAGATGCCCAGTCTGGCTTTCTGAGATTCTTGACCTTCCCCTCATGATTACAAGATGGCTGCAGTTGCCCAGAGCATCATACACTCCCATCAAGTTCAAGGAAGAGAAGTGAGGGTGTAGAGCAGGGGAGAGCTTTTTCATTTGCCTTCCTTTTATTTGGGAGAAAAAAAAAACCTTCCCAGGAGCTTCCAACAGATGTGTCCAGAACTAGGCCACAAGGCCCCCTTCACAGACTGAGGATGGACCTGCATTCCTGAGATCAAGGGAGCTCCACTGAGGCCTACACGAAACGGGGTTCTGGCAGCAGGGAAAAAGGGAGGGGGAAGCTTTTGAGGAGGCAGCTTCTCCCACATTGCCAGCTGTCCCTTTCCCACCTCCCGCTGTAGATCACAGGGCTGACCATAAAAGGCACTTAAAACATTCAGACTTCATTTTGATTACAGTCAGGGAGCCTCAAAAGGCCTTGAGCAGGAAGAGGCGTGTTCTGACATGCGGTTCATACGGCTCCCTCCAGCCACAGTGGGCTGTGTGCAGGGCGAGAGAGGAGGAAGCGGGAGGCTGCTGTGGAGGTCCAGTGAGAGGTGGAGGGAGGTTGACAGGACTTGGCAGCAAGGCTGGAAACAAGTGGAGCTCCAGGAGGATCATGCGGGAGGCAGATCCATGGGGCCCACTCACTTATGGGCAGGGGAGCCCAGGAGAAAGTAAAAATTGCTTGGGGATCAGAATGGAGGAGGAGTGTGAAGAGTTTGGTTTGGGTCATCTTGGATTTGAGATGCTGCAGGGCTGTCCTGGGGTCTTGTCCCCAGTGGGTAGGACAGTGGCTTGGTCCTCAAGAGACAGGACAGGGCTGAGACACTTCTTGGAGTTACTGGTGTGTTGATGGAGAAAAGGCAAGAGAAGACATGGGAGAGAACGGACTCTTCTCCGGAGGCTGAGAGGTGGGTAAGGAACAAAGCCTTCAAAAGCACCAATAGCAGCTGGGCGCAGTGGCTCACGCCTGTAATCCCAGCACTTTGGGAGGCCAAGGCAGGTGGATCATTGAGGTCAGGAGTTCGAGACCAGTCTGGCCAACATGGTGAAACCCCGTATCTACTAAAAATACAAAAATTATTTGGGCATGGCGGTGGGCACCTGTAATCCCAGCTACTCGGGTGGCTGAGGCAAGAGAATCACTTGAACCCAGGAGGTGGAGGCTGCAGTGAGCTGAGATCGCGCCACTGCACTCCAGCCTGGGCGACAGAGTGAGACTCCATCTCAAAAAAAAAAGGGGGGGGCACCAATAGGAGACTGAGAAGGAGGCCCCCCAAAAAAGAGAGGAAACGGCAGGACAGGGCAGGACAGCTCCCAGGAAAAGGGCTGACACAGCGACACAGCTTGGACTTTATAACTCATAGGGTTCTCATTCCTCTAATTCTGGTCTCCAAGAACCTAGAGTAAATCCAAAATTTACTGAACTTCACTGTAAGTTCAGCCCTATGGATAGAACTTAGCTCTAAAAGGATATATTTCAGCTGCTTCTCTGCTGAACCACAGTAGTCAGTGTGGTGCACGCTTGAAACTTTTAAACAAACTGTCACTGTCTTTGGAGAGAAGCAACTAATCTCGCTATCTACCTTCTTTCAGTGTTGCAAGAACCATCCTCAGTTCCTTAGGTTCCTCACCTGAGACTATTTCACAAATCTTTTATATACACAAGCCAACAGACACAGATAATCAGTTTTTGTATTAAAACATTTTGATTTGTGGTACATGCAAATATTAATATATTCTGCCAGCCAGGCATGTTGGCTCACACCTGTAATCCCAGCACTCTGGGAGGCTAAGACGAGGATCGCTTGAGCCCAGGGGTTTGAGACTAGCTGGGACAACAGAGTGAGAACCCATTTCTACAAAGTAAAGATAAATTAGCCAGGCATGGTGGCATGCACCTGGAGTCCCAGGTATTCAAAAGGCTAAGGCAGGAGGATCGCTTGAGCCTGGGAGGTTGAGGCTGCAGTGATCTGAGACTGCACCACTGTACGCCAGCCTGGGAGACAGAGCAAGACCCTGTCTCAAAAGTATAAATGTATAGCTGGGCGTGATGGTTCATGCCTATAATCCCAGCACTTTGGGAGGCTGAGGAGGGCAGATCACTTGAGGTCAAGAGTTCAAGACCAGCCTGGCCAACATGGTGAAACCCTGCCTCTACACATACAAAAATTAACTGAGTGTGGTGTTGTGTGCCTATAATCCCAGCTACTCAGGAGGGTGAGGCAGGAGAATCACTTGAACCTGGGAGGTGGGGGTTGCAGTGAGCCAGGATTGTGCCACTGCACTCCAGCCTGGGTGACAGAGTGAGACTCTGTCTCAAAAAAAAAAAAAAAAAAAATGGTGGCCAGGTGTGGTGGCTCATGCCTGTAATCCCAGCACTTTGGGAGGCTGAGGCAGGCGGATCACCTGAGGTCGGGAGTTCGAGACCAGCCTGGCCAACATGGAGAAACCACATCTCTACTAAAAATACAAAATTAGCTGGGCATGGTAGCGCATGCCTGTAATCCCAGGTACTCGGGATGCTGAGGCGGGAGAATCACTTGAACCCGGGAGGCGGAGGTTGTGGTGAGCTGAGATTGCTCCATTGCACTCCAGCCTGGGCAACAAGAGCAAAACTCCTCCGTCAAAAAAAAAGGGGGGGGCATAAATATATATTATATTATATTTAATTATATATAAATATAAATCATATAATATGTTAGATATATAAATATAAATCATATAATATATTAGATTTATATTAATATATCTATATAATAGATGTATTACTGCCTACCAGACCATGGATCCAATTTTTAGCACAGAGGTGTGACACACATCAGTGTGACTTTCCAGAACTCCACTTTCCCTAGGCTTGCTTTGGGGTGAAGATGAGGCCCTGGGGTGCCTGTCTGATGGCCACGTCCACTGCTCCTTGCTGGGCAGCGAGAGCTCAGGAAAGCAGGTTGGGTCCTGAGAGATGCATGGTAATTCATCTGAACAGATTAAGGAGATCTCGCCTCTCTGCAGATGGAGAGTAGTGGGATGGGACCAGCTCTGCCTGAGATCTGAAAGTCGCAGGGGCCACAGAAAAGTTTCCTGCCTGAGAAAAATGGAAGGGATGCACAAGGAGGAAACCACCTGCTGGGGGCTGAGGCAGCGACAGTGGCACTGAGGAAAGGCAGGAACCTAGCCGTGGCATCCAAAGCTGTGGAATTAAGCCCTCCTACCTCAGGGTTGAGTGTCACGTGTGCTAATAAACCTATAGGGTAAGACCTAAAATTGAAACCCAACACTATGTGCTGCCTTGATCTCTGCTCCAATTGGAAGGGCCCGGTGTGACCGAGCTGCAAGTTCCCCTCCTCACTCTGTTCTCGAAGATGAGGCCCCCCAGCAAACATCCCTCCTTACCCAGGAGACCAGGCAGGGCTCCTGCTCACCCACGAGTTGTGGGTTTCACTTCCTTACCAGCCTGTGGAATTACTGAAACAAGTCAATCATATTCTCAGGCGGGAACCAGGGGTCACCACACCCTCTTGCTACCACAAAGCCTGCCTCCCACAGCCCCGGCTGGTTCCCTCTGTTCCTGAGTGCAGTTCCCATGGAGCCCTGTGTGGGGCAGTGTCCTCCTCCCCTGAGCTGTGAGTTCAGGTTACTAATAACCTGCTGTCAAGCTTACCTGTCCAGTATCAGGTGCTGTGTGTTTGGCCATTGCTACAATCCCAGGGCAGGAATCCCTCCCTCATTAACAGGTGAAAAGGAGGAAATTAAAACTGTTATTTACATAAGCTGTTTTAAGTCAGGTGTTATTTATAGCTGGACGCAACCTGTCATCTAAGCCCAGGTGCTCCCATAATACCAATTACTCCTACTCTGAATGTCTCCCACTTGCCCTTGCTTGACACGGACTCAGGAAAGCATCAAGCCAGTGCGTTTATTTCCTGTGCCCATAGCGTGACAGATCACAGAACCTGATCACCGTGTGGCACATCCATGAATCCAGGTAGCACTGGCACGGCTGCTCTCAACCACTGTCCAGGAAATGAGAGGCCATTCTGTTTCCTAAAGGGGCCAATATATTATTTTTATTTTCCCTCTGGAATACTTGAAGACAATTTGTATTTGTGAGTTTTTAAAGAGTTATATTTTCTACATACATTCTAAATGTGCAGAAAAACGTGCTTTCTGGCAGACAGGGAGTATGTCACACATTTTTATATCTTCTGTGCCAGAACCTTAAAATCGTTTTCTTTTTAAAATCAGACTAGGCCGGGCGCGGTGGCTCAAGCCTGTAATCCCAGCACTTTGGGAGGCCGAGATGGGCGGATCACGAGGTCAGGAGATCGAGACCATCCTGGCGAACACCGTGAAACCCCATCTCTACTAAAAAATACAAAAAACTAGCCGGGCGAGGTGGCGGGCACCTGTAGTCCCAGCTACTCGGGAGGCTGAGGCAGGAGAATGGCGTAAACCCGGGAGGCGGAGCTTGCAGTGAGCTGAGATCCGGCCACTGCACTCCAGCCCGGGCTACAGAGCGAGACTCCGTCTCAAAAAAAAATAAATAAATAAATAAAATAAAATCAGACTAAAATGCTCATTAGGACCTCTGAAGCTCCCTAGAAACCATGCAATCTAATGTGGCATGTGTCAGGATTTCAGAGGACAGAGCAAAATGTTTCCAATTCTTTCCCAACCTCTCCAGCTCACCTCCTGCCTTGCCTCCACCCCACAGCTTATCTCCAACCTCGCCCATTTACAGGGCCTGTTGCAGAACAGCCCATGCACTCTCACACCTGCAAACACTGCTGGTTGCTCTGCCAGAAATACCCTTGCCCCTTTGATGCCCAAGGACACCTGCTCATTCTTAACAGTTCATCTGTTAATTCCAGATGAATTGACTTCTCCACCAAGCAGCTGACATTATTTCTCCATCTGTTTCTATATCATTCTGTATAATTGATTACGCTCACATTGTAATTTTTGTTTTGTAAACCAATTTAAGCCAAATTGTTCACTGATCTCCTTGTCTGCCTCCCCCTAAATACACATGGACTTAGGGACCAGGGCTATATTTTAGAGGCAAGTAAATGCTTCTCCCTCTCCCTTGCCTTACAATTCTAGGGAAGGAAGTGTATCATTCCATTCGTATCTGGGTGTTGAGGCCCTTGTGTATTTGTGATGGGGGTTATTATGGGAAGAGAACATTAAGCTGAGCTACCATCTTGGATAAAATCATCTTTTCAAGCTCATTCACATACTTTACATATCTCTTGGAACTGGCTCCTGTCTGAATTCCAATTACCCTCCCTCCTCCCCACACTTAGAGCTTCTTCTAAGTGAGATTTGGCAGGGCGGGGGCACTGGCGGGGGACTGAGGCACCAACTCTGACAAGCTGCCTCTTTGAGCCATCGCTGTCTAGCAGGGCTGGAGCTAACGATTTCTATGGTTACCCCAAATTAGGAACTCTGATCGTTCTCCAATCCTTGGCCCTTTGACATGCCCCTTTTATAACCATGCTTTTTGCATTTACAGTTCCAGCCCCATCCTTGCTGTTCAGTACCCACTCCTGCTACGTTAATCCACGAGGACTCCGGAAAGCAGCTCTGAAATTTGGAATTCCAACAATGCCTGCATTTGCTCATTTGGAGGCATTTCAAGCAGCTATTTTTATTCTTTGTTCACATCACCAGGTTTCAAGAAAGCACCCGCGACACTGTGCCATTAAGTGTTGAGTCAGGACAGGAGATCTGCAAGGCAAAAACGAATTCCCCTTCCGGTTCCACCCGCTGTGCACTCACAGCTTCTGGACCCTTCCTGACCAACACGTCTCAGTGTTCACAAGAGAATCTGACACAAGGGATTGACATTATGTGGAAAAAGTCTTTTCCCTTTTTTTGAAAACTTAGGAGAGCTAGAGGGCTTTGGGACTTGACCAGCTCCCAGTAAAGTAATAATAGTAATGAATAATCTTTGGCAGTGGCTCATGCCTGTAATCCCAACACTTTGGGAAGCCAGAACAAGAGGATTGCTTGAGACCAGCCTGGACAACATAGCAAGACTATGTCTCTAATTACATTTTTAAAAAGAAAAGCACCTTTTTTTTTTTTTTTTTTTTTTTTTTTTTTTAGATGGAATCTCGCTCTGTTGACCAGGTTGCAGTGCAGTGGCGTGATCTCAGCTCATTGGAACCTCTGCCTCCCGGGCTCAAGTGATTCTCCTGCCTCAGCCTCCTGAGTAGCTGGGATTACAGGTGCCCATCACCACGCCCTGCTAATTTTTGTATTTTTAGCAGAGACGGGGTTTCACCATGTTGGCCAGGCTGGTCTCAAACTCCTGAGCTCAGGTGATCCATCCACCTCAGCCTCCCAAAGTGCTGGGATTATAGGTGTGAGCCACTGTACCCGGCCACTTTTTCATACTGCCAAAAATTATTGGCACTTAACACTGGAGATTTGTATCTAACCATCCACTTCATGCCCTAGATTACTAGAAAGAAAGTGGAATCATCTCCTTAAATCAAGCAAATTCCCATCTCATAATGGGGCTGTGGAAATTTCTCTAGAGGACGTCTTTTAAGGAAAAACAAAAAAGGCAGCCACTTCCTTGGCCTTTGGGTACGTGCTCTTGCTTCTTTTGCCCTGAGAGTGAGACCATTTTATAATCTGCAGGTCAGGAAGAAATAAATCCATAAATCTGCAACTTGTTAGGTAGCAATTTTAAATGAACTAAAAAAATTTATTTCATTGAGTATAAACTCACCTTCTTGGAGGAAAATAGGCCTTATCTTCTAAGTAAATGCTTACAATAAATGTAGACATGAATAGTATTGTTGTTAAGAGGAAAGAACGTTGTATTAGAAACTTAATTCCATGTTTCAGGGAAACAGAATGAGACCACAGTTAGTTAGCCGTCCAAGGCAGGTTCGGTTCTTTCATTGGATTGTTCCCTGTGCTGCCGGCGGGGCCATTCACAGAAGCGAGCTACGATGGAGGGAGGCTCGCAGCCCTGCCAGCTGACATGCCCATAAATGGCTCTAGCACTGCTAGGCACGTTTAGAAGTGGGTCAGGATCTACTGAAGCTGAACACAGGCATACGCTGTGACCCACCAACGCTATTCCTAGTCACACACCCAGAAGAAAGACATCCATATGTTCACCAAAGACACATGCTAGAATATTCATAGCAGGACTACCCATAATAGCCCTAAGCTGGGAACTACGATATCACGAGGACAGACGATCCACCACTATACACACTACGGATGATCTCACATGCAATGTTGGGAGAAAGGAACCAAGCACAAAATAGCAGGATTCCTTTACATCAAGCACAGACACAGCAACCTTGGGGGTCAGAAGTCAGGAGAGGGGTGATGCTGGGAGGGAATGTCTGGAAGGAAACACGAGGGGGCTTCTGGGGTCCTGACAATGTCGTTTCTCACTTTGGGTGCTGTGCAAATGGGTGTAGTTTGTTAAGACAGTGAGCTGTATGCATACGTACACTTTTCTGTCCATATGTTTTACTTTAATAAAGTTTTTTTTCTTAAGGCCGAGCATGGTGGCTCATACCTGTAATCCCTGCATTTTGGGAGGCTGAGGTGGGAGGACTGAGCCCAAGAGTTCGAGATCAGCCTGGGGAACATGGCCAGACTCCATCTCTAAAATTAAAAAAAGGTATTTTTTTTAAAAAAAGCCAAAACATGGGGGGCAATCCCAGCTGTGGAGGCCCCTGACAGTGCCCTTTTGTGGGTCTGAGTGGCCTCATCATTGGGGCTCCATCTGTCCCAGGAGGTCTGCTCACCTCGGCTTCCCAGCTGGCTGCGACAGGACCTGTATGCAGGGTTCCAACACTTCACCCGGCGGCAGGAACTGCAGCAGGAAAGGCCCAACTCAAGGCAACACATTGCAAACCAGCTTCCTGGTTTCTCAGGCTCGTTTTTGTCTTGGGGGTTGGGAGTGATGATTTAGAGCTATAATCATCCAAGAAGGACAGACATCACTGTCATATCCCAGGTGACTTTTAAAAATGCTTTGAAGCATACATCTTCAATGCCTTTATCCACAGGAGTGGCTTTACAATATTAAAATCGGTTCAATGCTGTGTTACTCCTCAGCAAGAGGCCTTTGCCATGATAGCCTGTGGCCAAGAAGAAATGACAAATGAGTGGTTCTTTTTAGCTTGTTCACAGAGAGAAGCCTTGAACTTCACCCACATAACCCCTCCATACTGGTGTCTGCAGCTGGCAGTGCGGTGACAGAGGCTATCTTGTACTGTATGACACTGTCACTGTCAGCCAGGCCACCTGGGTGGGGAGCCTCAGCCAGGTACCCCCAGCATATTGAAACCACAGAAGCTGGAGCTGAAATGACTTTTGAAGACCCAAACACCTCACTCTACAGCTGAGAGGAGAGAAGGCTAAAATACAACTCCCGGACTCAGTGCCCAGGCGCTACGGTGTCCTTGCCCACACTGCCCAGGGCTAGGGTAGGAATCTCATGACAATAAGCTCTGAAAGTCACTGGGAACTGAGGGGCTTCACAAATCTTTTCAGCACATAGTCTCTTAGGGTCTGGCCTGTTTGCTATAACACAATGGGATTCAGCCTAGAATGAAAACATCCAAGAATACAGAAGGCTGGGTCAGCTCATGACTGCAGTGGCAAAACGCATTCCCACACAGCCCCTTTCTGCTGTACGCCAAGGGCTTCTCAGTTGAAAAGGAGAGGAAACAGACATTCAGTCTATTTAGAAATGAGGCTAGCAAAAAAGGAGGTGACAAGTTACTCTGGTTCAGTTGATAAAAGTGCCTGAGCCTTCTTTTCACCTCCCTGACATCAGAGAATGAAAACAAAGACATTATACCGAAAAGTGTGGCCATTAAAAAGATCACACCCTTTACATTAATGTGCCAGCAAGCTCCTCACAAACCACAGACTCCCAGATGTTCTTAGCTGAAAGGCACCTGCCTCTAGGGACCTCCAGTGGGGAGCAGGATGGTCACAAAGTGAGAACACCAAGTCCTTTTTTTTGTTTTGTTTTGTTTTGTAGAGACAGGATTTCATCATGTCACCCAGGCTGGTCTTGAACTCCTGGACTCAAGCAATCCACCCACCCCTCTCAAAATGCTGGGATTACAGACGTAAGCCACCGTGCCCGGCCTGAGAACACTAAGTCTTATGTATGCCTTCAGCTCTTCAAAACCCCAAAGCACTCGCATCATTGTGTAATTTGGCAGTGGTACCAGTACTGGTCCCTGCAGTAAGTATGCTTAATATTAAAATGCACAGGGCATTTGGTCCTGAAGGAAAATAGCATGTGCATACAGCTTGTTCATTTACCAATAGGCTGTTTTTTTCACTAGCCTTGGATGCGTCCAGTGAAGAGGTCACCAAGCTTTCCGTCATAGAGCAGCAGCAGCATTCAGGGAAAGGATGGCAGATTGCGAAACACTCCCCTTGGTGACAGGTTGAAATGCAGAAGGACCAGTATAGAATGCTCCTCAAGCTTTTAGAACTGAGCATATTTTAAGGTCAGAATCACAACCAAGGCAACGGAATGCAACTCTTTTCATGTCGTATACCTTTAGTAAATTAAGAGCAACTGGTAAAATAAATACAAGTCTTCTTTGAATTAAGTATTTCATCTTTTTATTTCAAAAGAATAAAGGATACCAAGAAGCAGAAGAATGCGTTAAAACCAGCAAAGCTGCAAAGTAGGAAAGAAAGCTGAGGGAGAGATGGATCCAATTTCAACGATATGGCCACTTAATGCAAACACAGGGGTCTGATGCTGCAAACCTAAGTCACATAACTCCAGTGACTTCAGCAGGTCCACTGATCCACCACAGTGACAGGGCTAGGCCCCTTCCTGCCGAATCCTAACTTTACACATTCTAGACACATGTCATGCACATACAGGTTACACTTTATGGTTACATGAAATTGCATGCAATTCACACAGAGAATCATTTTGAAGGCACTGTATTTTGCAGCAGGAGCTGCTACTTTCTGGCAAGTCCTTCCTAGGTTGGCTCACAAGTGGTCCTCCTTTTTATTTATTCCTATATGAAACTTTGGTGCAAAAATCAGGTGCAGTCTGATCCTACCCTGCCAGTTATTTTAGTTTCATGTCTCGCCCTCTCTTCCACGTTCCCTTCTTAAATGTAGATGTCAAGCTTAGAAGATGTTTCCTGACAGTGAGATCCTGTTTAATTCAGATTTTCAAACAACTTTAGTCAAGCAAGCAGGAACTTATGTTGATTTAAAACAAGTTGTTACCAGTTTCCCTTACCCTTGAATTCAGCAAGGCCCATAATTCACAAATTCCATGATAAGATACTTGAGGTTCTGTATGCATATTAAATGATTTCTAGTTACAATTAAAATACAGCCTTGTATATGCTTAAGTCAACCTTAACTTTTAAAACATGATTTCAGTATATGCAACCTTAGGCTCACTTCCAGATTATAAAGTCCCATTCATGGGGTGTAAATGTTTACATCATTAGCAAAGAAAATAGCTCTGCATAATCTTTTGACGTACATGCACACTTCTAGTTCTAAAATTCAGAGCAAAGCAAGAGATTCCAATTCCAGCGTACACTATGAAAGGTTATGGACTGTGACTATCCATCCTTTTGGACCATAAGAAATTCACCTTTAAATTTTTTCTACTGTGCTGTTCTACTATATACTTTTGGTCTATCAACTTAGTAGGCCTGAAAAAAAATGTATTTAACCTTCTAAATCTCATAATAGAAATTATGTGTTGTTCTTTAGCCAGAAAGGTTCACTGCTGACTCCCCCACCCCTCAAAACACAAAGAAAGAAACAAAAAAACACCACCAAAGCTTTCCGCCATTCATGCACATGCTTATTCTGACCCCACCCCATCCCTACAAAGGGGCAGCAGAAAGCACAATGGTCAAGGAAAAGGGTATTTATTTATTTATTTATTTATTTATTTAAAGGAGACAGGCCTAGCTATGTTGCCCAGGCTGGTCTCCAACTTTGGGCTCAAGTGATCCTCCTGCCTCAGCCCCGCGAGTCAGTGTCTAGGAGCACACGCCCCCACACCTGGCTTAAGCAGAAGATTTTGAAATCTGCCAGAGGCTGAGCAACAGAAAGCTTCCAATGAGAACTCAGAAGGGGTTCACTCTGCCTGAAGTTGTGCTCTGCTCACAGGATGGGCGTGGCTGTCCCTCTCTCTCCCACCAGCTACATAATAGGGGCTTTCAGGATGCTCCTGTAAATACAGACTCCAGAGAGGCTTCCTCAAAAATTAAAAAAAATTCTGTGCAAATGTGTAAGTACTGTAATTGAGGATTACAGAAATACTTCGCATCAACTACAGATGTCTCAAAATAGAATTCTTTCTAGTTCATTCAGTTTTGTTAGAAACACTTCATGTTCTCCAAAAAAGAAAAGCACCTAACAAAAAGCATGTGCTATTCATGCTAACAAGAAATGAATCCCAAAAGACACGCACCAAGAACCAGAGTAAAAGAATGTCAGCAAAACAGGACCCATCTTTTATCATCCCAAACCTTCTATTTCCATCTCTGACTTTCTGCCAAATTATCTTTATCTTCCTAAGATGAAGCAAAGACTCAGAGCCCTCAAATGGCACGGAAGTGGTACCCGGTCTGCCAAGACATTGCTGTTAACGGAGTCTTTTGGATTAAAACCGGGGAACTCGGAAGGAATGACTACATGGATATAGATGGGTAAGATGGAAGATACAAAATAAGAAGGGCAGGAGGGTAAGATTATTCCTTTTTTCCTTTCAAGGATGACAGTGATAGAATAAACAGCAGCACAGCAGGTTCAGATGATATGAAAACCACTGAATTCTGCCCAGGAATTGAAAGAAGGGCTTCTTCACTTCGTCGAGCTCTGGAAAGTCTGTTTACTTAGAAACAGCTCTTGAATGAGAAGAGTTAAATAGATTTTCTGTTATTCATGTAATTTGAGCATGGATCTCATGTGGTCCCATTACATGATTGGAATCGGTCTTTCTGAATGGCAGAATGTGCTTCCAGGTTGAAGCACAGTGGAGAATGCACTGAAGCCACCACACAGATGCCTGAAATTCAAACTGTGAAAGCACGTGATGCAGAGGAAACTGGCACAGAACAGCATAGCACTGGTGCTTTATGCAACACCACTGACCTCAAAATGGTCACTCCATTGATTTTTCCACATTGTTTACATCCAGGATGCATGCTGTCCAGTGCAATAGCATCTATGACTATAAAACAACTAAAAGCTGCACTTAAGATGGGAGAGCCAAACTCAGATCTTTTTTCTCCTTCTCTTCAAAAATCAAAAGAATAAACCAAAAAAGATTAAAAAAGAATAAACCAACCAGTAGCTGCTGAGGATACACTGAAACAGGAAATTCAGAACTAAGCTTTATCGGGGACGGGCATGGTGGTTCACGCCTGTAATCCCAACACTTTGGGAGGCCAAGGTGGGTGGATCACCTGACGTCAGGAGTTCGAGACCAGCCTGGCCAACATGGTGAAAACCTGTCTCTACTAAAAATACAAAAATTAGCCGGGTGTGGTGGCGCATGCCTGTAGTCCCAGCTACTAAGGAGGCTGAGGTAGAAGAATCGCTTGAACTCAGGAGGCAAAGGTTGCAGTGGGCTGAAATCGTGCCACTGCACTCTAGCCTGGACGACAGAGCGAGATTGTCTCAAAATAATAATAACAATAATAATAACAAGCTTTATCTACCCTCGCTTGTATAGTGGTGAGGAAAAATTAAAACAAAAGAAAAAGAATTTTTAAAAAGAACTAAACTTTAGAGGTAGAAGGCTCAGAGAGAATGACTGATTAGCCCCGCAGCCTCAAAACTGGTAAAGTCAGTCCCAGTCCAATGACCTGCCCACAACTCCACACGCAAAAAGGACAGAATGAGAGAGACTGAGGGCAGGAGGAACACAGAGAAAGGGAAATCAAGTCCAACAAGGTGGCAAAGACATGGACTCAATGACAATCTTTCTACCATGTTTTCTTTCAGAAACAAGGACATTTTATGTGAGGATCAAATATTCTCCCTTCAAAAATTTCTGCAATTGAAGGCCAGGTGCTGTGGCTCATGCCTGTAATCCCAGCACTTTGGGAGGCCGAGGCAGGCAGATCACCTGAGCTCAGAAGTTCAAGAACAGCCTGGCCAACATGGTGAAATCCCATCTCTACTAAAAATACGAAAACTAGTCAGACGTGGTAGCACGCGCCTGTAGTCCCAGCTACTCGGGAGGCTGAGGCAGGAAAATCCCTTTGAACTCAAGGGGCGGAGGTTGCAGTGAGCCGAGATTGCAACACTGCACTCCGACCTGAGTGACAGAGCAAGACTCCATCAAAAATTTTTTTTTGTAATTGAAACTTAAAATGATGAGGCCTAAAGTACCTCTGGGAAGGACACCAAATTTTAAAGTCCTGACTCAGGCCTGAACCTCCCATCCCTCTAGTAATAAATAAGTAGAAAGGAAATGCTACCTAGATTTTAACAGGGCTTTCTTCTCAGTATCTAAGCCTTCCCAATTACTTTCCTCAGATAAATTATAAGCTATTCTTCTCCCTGGAAATTTAAGTGGCAAAGTCAATGGCTATTACCCCATCCATGGGCTGTTGCTGAGGTGCAGAACTAGCCTACAGCTAACTCAAATTCATCACCTCAGACTCACTGTGATGCCCAACCACTGGCACTGGGGTGGCCTCATGACTTACGACATCAAATGAAGTTTGTGAACCCATACTTAAGTTAGCCCACCGCCAAGGATGGACAAACTTCAGACTTGATCAAAGGGTGGAGGGAAACTCCGTATTTAAAATGCCCAGTGCCTCGGTCAGCAGAACCACCTGAGTGACACCTGAGATAAACTGGTGGTAACAATGAAAAGCTGGTATTTCTCACATAAAACAAGTTGAAAAACATTTATTTATTTAGAGATGGAATCTCACTCTGTCACCCTGACTGTAGTACGGTGGCGTGGTCTCAGCTCACTGCAACCTCCACCTCCCAGATTCAAGTGACTCTTCTGCCTCAGTCTCCCGAATAGCTGGAATTACAGGTGCCCGCCACTATGCCCGGCCAATTTTTTTTGTATTTTTAGTAGAGATGGGGTTTCATGTTGGCCAGGCTGGTCTCGAACTCCTGACCTCAGGTGATCTGCCCACCTTAGCCTCCCAAAGTGCTGGGATTACAGGTGTGAGCCACCACGCCCAGCTGTAAAACATTTATTTTTAAAATGCCTTTAATCTTAAAAAAAAGAAAAAGAGGTTTCACAGATGTGACTAAAGCATGGAATGTTAGGCGCTTCAAGACCAAATTTTTAAAAGCTTTCTATAATGTATTTCGCTTGTATGGTTACAACAATGCATATTTTAAGTGTAAGCCAAGACCCTTTCTTTCTGTTTCTGTAGACTTGGATGGAAACTTTTGGACTTGATGGGAAAATTAACTCTCTCTCAATCTAAACACCAGTGAATGTAGACTTTCTTTTCTTCTGAGTGCTTTTTCCTATCGAATTCAAAGTACCAACTATTCAATTTTCCCTATTTTCTAAGCCTTCATAGAACAACTATTTACTAAAACCCAACCAACCTATAACATCATCCATCTCCTTTATTAGTTATTTCTTTATAATATGCTCTCAGAATTGTCATCTACTGCTGAAGAAATCTTTACTGGAATTGAAGGGAAACAGTTAAATCAGATTTACAACATGATAAACTATGAGGTTGTCATTTTTATATAGATCTTTTACAGAATAAATGTAGTCTAACTGGGCTCTAATGAAATATGTAAGCTTTTCTAATAATTTCTATTAAAATGAAAAGCTATATTCTCTTAGAATTTTTTTTTGAGAGACAGGTTCTCGCTCTGTCACCCAGACTGGAGTACAGTGGCGTGATCACAGCTCACTGCAGCCTTGTCCTCCCTGGGCTCAGGTGATCCTCCTGCCTCAGTCTCCTGAGTAGCTGGGATTACAGGTGTGCACCACCACGCCTGGCCCAAATTTTAAAATTTTTTTTTTTGTAGAGACGAGTCTTCGTTACCCAGGTTGATCTCAAAACTTGTGGCCTCAAGCGATCCTTCCGCCTCTGACCAGTTTACTGAGCTATTTAGATGTCCTAACTACTAGGAATTATATACCTTTAAATAAAGTGAGGAAAAAGAACAGCACTATTCAAATGGTGTATTCTTTTTACTCTCAGCCACCAATCAGGGCCCTTTTCTCCCACTGCCTAGAATTCCTGTGTCCTGCACTAGAAGCGTCTACGGGCCCTGCTCTCTGCTCTTTTGAGTATTTAACATGCTTTATGGAACTGGGGTGCAGCTCAGTGACTGTGATTCTTTGGTTCAAACACTTAATTGGTGCTTCATCCTTGATTTTTTCTGTATGTTAAACTAGTCAGCAAATACTCAAGGTCTACTATGTGCTTTAAATGATACTAACATTTCCGTTTAGAAGGTTCTGTGCATTACAGAATATCTGTAACGGAGACAGTCCTTTTCCCCTTTCTCAATCTTCACATGTATTGATTCCTTCAGATTTCAACAGAAATAACCAATAAATGTGGCAGACATTCTCACAACACCCTAAGTCATTATGACGGTCATTTATTTACCCTTTTACAATGCTTCTGTTACTTTATAAAGAAAACTATTTAGAAAGACAAATTTACATAGTTAATTCTTTAGTTTTCAAATGTCTCTTCACCAGAAGATTTAATTTTCCTCTTATGTGACTTGACCATTAGCATTCCACAAAGAATTTATCCTGGAACTCATTTATGTTGATGGTGAATATCTGTAACCATCCTAAATTTACTGCATTAATATTTTACTTTCTAATCACTTTTAGGCTTTAATTTGAAGGTTTCATCTTTCCAGTATTGATATTTTAAAAAGTTTTGATGTCTCAAAAATTACCTAGACATAACATAAAGGGGAACACACCTAATAATCCACAGCTTTTGATGTTGGGAACAGAAAAACCTACATCACAGACTTCCAGCAGTTCTTGGCTCCTATAAACGGCCTTTCTTGAGGGATTACTGACTTCAGCTGCTTAGTTAAATCTACACATCCTCAGAAGAAAACTCTTCTTAAAAGTAAATGTCCTCTACCATGTCTTTATGTAGCCAAAGCTATCTACGTCAATTTCATTCTTTCAGCGTCGTGGAGGTTCCTTATAAATACCTGTATGTCAAGTTTTGACTTTAAAAAGCATCTAACTTATAAATATTAAATGGCTTTCAGTGAAAAGACAGAGGTATTAAACATCAGTAATTTCAATATACTAGGATGCTTTTCTCATTCCTTAGAGCTTTGGAGAGATGTACAGATATGAACTCACCTTTCTATTAAAACAAAAGTGGTGCTACCAGAAAAATGTTTGGAGTTTGGAAGTGAATTTTATGATAGCTACATAGAGGAATTAAGAGCTCCTACAGAGTTCCTTTGCGACGTTTGCTTTATACAGTTACTATTACGCTACTTATAATCGGTAGAATTTAACGGGTAATGGTGTTAAAAAGTTACAATGGCTACACAGGAATTAAAGAGACCCTGTAGCATACCTTTGCACACTGTGCTTCATAGGGTAACACTTCTTAGAATTAAAGGGCCAATTCTTCATAATGGCACTGAAAGTATATATAAATTTACAAGAGACATAAAAGTTGTAGCTAGGCAAATTTAAAAGGTTAGCATGTTACTTAACTCATTTTTGAATGAGAAGTGACTTTTAATTTGTAGACAAAAATTGTGACTTACATATGAAGAGAAGCAAGAACATGAGACAGGATAGAGCAAAAAAGAAAAAAAAATCAGCTGAAAACTTAACAACTGTCAACTCTGTAATGGCTGCAAAAGTTAATGAATGTTGGGAACATGTGGTCCATGATAAGTGGAGAAGAGAATGGAGGCGGTTGAAAGGGGGAAAATTTGGGTCTGGTCAAAGAAAATAATACAAGGACTGTAATTTTGTATTTCTAAAGAAGACATCAGAATTATAAAATGGAACTCAAAATTAATACTTTATAATAGAGAAAAAGTACTACTGCTTATATGTAGGTTTTAAGAAATCAGCATCATGTATAAACACCATACACATTTTGCTATAAAGTTCAATACTCGATAATGCCCTTTACCACACAATGTCCTTTACCATGCAAACTATATAAAGGAAAATTCTAACTGCATGAATGAGTTTTAAGTATCTGAATATGTTGCAGAACAAAATGGAATAAAAATTAAACACTTACTATCAACTTGACTGTAAGAAGAAGTTACTGTGTCAAGGTGGGCAAAGAGAAAATAAGAACAGGGAATACCCAACAGTTATTTCACACAAAAAGTAGACACATCATCACGTATTTCTTTTGTATACATTACTTAGTATTCACGACTTCTATGAAATCTTTAAAGAGTAGTAACGTGACATGTAAACTTTTAAGTAGTAAAGTCTTGGACTTTAAAAGGTGTTTTTCACATCCAATGTAACTTACTTTAAAACAAATTATTTCAGAAGATTATCTAAGTGTCACAAACAAGCAACACATATATACTGCAATTTTATTTCAATCGCACAAATGAAGTTAGCATGTAGGAAATTGAAGTGAAACAAATTTAAACGAAATAGTTACGGTAAAAATAGAAAACTGAAAATTCTAAGAAGGAAGTACACCTAAAAAGCATGAGAATTCAACATTCATTAGTGTTTCATCTTCAGTTTTGATTGACACTTGAAGCTTGCAAATTTTTAAACAAACTTTTAAATCATGATGACTATTCCGAAGAGATTTCAGCACCAGCACTAAGATTTGTACATTCAGTTTGTTTGCAATTGACTTGTGAGCCATTTACATAGTGGATAGTACAGATTTGTCACAGGTCAGATCACAGTGTTGAGGAAAGCAGTACCTTCCTGTCATGAGAAAGGATCCCCTAAACTGTACTCAGCTTAAGACATCCAATGTACAAGAGCACAAAAACCATCATAATAATGTGGTTCCAGGAACATAGTTTTGATAAGGTAAAGAACTTAGGCTTCTGTTTCCCACTGTAATTACTGAAATCTCTAATAATGACACAACTGTCATGTATGTGACAGCAAATGTATATAATAATTCATTCAGACTTCTTGGAAAGAACACATTTAGCAATCTGGGATGATGGAAAATATAGTGTGATTCAACACTGGTTTTTTTTTTTCTTTTGTCATTTTACACAGACATCATGTTAATATTAGACCAAGGCACAAAACGTTTAGTGCATAAACCCAGTTTCTTTTAAGATTTAGCATTTTATTTTAGTCTCTTATCTTAGTTTGGACCACTTGTACCCAGTACTCTACCTACTACAGACTATTTAACTTACCCAACAAAATCAAAAGAGGTTTCTGACCAGATTTATAGGGGACATAACTGATCATATTATCAAAGTGTTTGCATAACCAAAAGTACAATAATAAAGATGAAAATGCCTCCTATTTCTTTTAGAAAATACGTCATAAGCTTGCTGCATCTTTGATGTTTTTACTACTACTGCATGACAATGAATATCTGATAGAAAAAAGAAATGTATACTTGAATTATGATAGCTCATCCATCACAGTTTAATCTAAAAGTGAAATTTCTACAGAAATAGGAACTATTTTAACAAAGAAAAAAAAACCCTCATCCAAACTTCTTTGTAGTGGTAAATGCTGCAAATTTGCAGCATTTAGAAAACTACACTATCAACAAGCTCTGCTTTATGGACAGAGATGTACAAAATCTAGAAAGCAGATGAAAGTGAATTATTTCAAAATTTTAGTAAAACTTCTGATAATCAGAGTTCAAAGCAAATATGGCACATAACAACTCAAGCATAAATCAAGATGGAGAGCCTGGAGAGTTTGATTTCTTAAATTTTCCAAAAAGCTATCATTGCAACATACAGGATTTCTCCCTTATTTTAACCTTGCCAGTTTCAAAGGAAAGAAAAGTGGCTTCCATATAGACAGCATGTGCGCGAGGGCACACACACACAGGGTGGCAGGCAGAGAGTCTAATTCCTTCTTCCCACCACCCTCAAGTCTCACTTTACTTATTAAAAGAAAACTGCAGAACTCCTTGTTGGTTTTCCTTTACCTAATGATTTCTGTGACCTTAATTGCTGCCATCATTGTTATTTCTTGCATTTCAACATAACAAAATTCAAAAGCAGCTTCATTCAGGAGCATGTATCTAAACACCTGTGTAACAGCAGGGGACCTAGGTAGTAATAACTGCCAAATTCAGTGATCAAACTTTTGAGTTCCACAGTAAGATATTATGTGAAGCTCTGAATCATGTTTCAGACCATTGAAATTACTGGTTAAAATACAAATAGCTGAAGACATGATGTAAAAGATTAAGTACTTGGTTTTGTAACATATTTACCAATTAAAGTCACAAAATATTCCTCATTATTATTCATGCAGGTAACTGAGAAAAAGATAGTGCAGAAATCAAGTTCAAATAAAAAATTATTCCTCCCCTTCCTCCCACTCCCCTATACTCTACAAAATGTTTTCCCTGGGACTAGGCCTTGAAAAGGCCACTACATATTAGTGTGACATGCATTACTGTCTGCAATTAAAAAAGCTAACTTTGTGGTGATTGTAATTACATTATAAAAATGTCCACATGCATAAATCTAAAAAAGGTTGAAAACCTACAGTAAATCTACAATATAGTGTTTACATTTGACCACTGGTTTGTGTTATGTAGAAGTCATAGATTTGGTAAAGCATTGTAACAATTTAGGAAGGCATCTAAATCTTTAAATTCTGGACAAATTTTATGTTTTAATCTACAAAATTGCATGAAGGCTAACTTGAGAGACTTCCTATCATTCTAAAATTCCTCAAGCTGAAGATATCATTTTTCAGACACTTTCTTATAAATATTACCCTTTGAAAGCACTTACAATTCCATTTGTTCCACTTATTATGATCTTAACTTACATAGGCCTGATCTCAATTATTCATGGAATATCAAACATGATAGGAAGAACAAACCTGAGAGAAACATTACAATACAATAGCAAACTTGCTCAATTCTTTACCAGCACTCTCTGCAAAAAAACTTCCTAAGCCTTTCTCCTCTTTATTTTAGCAATGTATTGTGGAAAATGTGCAATTTTATCTTGACATGAAAATATTTCAATGCACGGTGATTTTGCCTGATGGGTTTTAGTATTTTCTGCATAACTGTTACAGGAACTCTTATATGATTCTCTTCCATTCTGTTGTAAAGGCCAGAAAAAAGCAGCAAACGGAGAGGGAAAAGAGCTTATCGCCAGAGTCATAATGTTTGAAGGCTTTCAGAGTAGGTTGGATTTTCCCTCCTTCTGTTTGTCTCCATTTTCTTCTTACAGCTCATAAAATGTAGGGGTTTGCTGTTGTGAACAGTTGTTGTTTGTAGGATTTTTTTTCCTTCAGATTAAAGTCCTATCTCTCCTTAGTCTGTTCCTCTATGCAGTATTTGACTTGCTCAGTTCCTGCCTGATTGCTGGATGGAAAAGAACAAGTATTGAAAATAAATATAATGGTAAAGTAAGATAAATGAGTGGCTCATTCTTAAGAAACTTTAAGGATTGTGCTCAAACTCACAGTAATAAAAAAATTAACTTTGCATCTTTCATTGCACACATCTTTAATACTAGAAAGATGATACTAATTTCTATATATTTTCTCCTTTTGTATACAAAATGAAAACACTGAGTATGTGGGCTCAAAAAGAAGAGGGCACTGGGATAGGTGAGCAGGGGTAACCTAGAGAAAGATCTGTTCATGTGGATTTCCATCTAAGACAACATCTGAATTGAGGGATTTTGTTTAATCCCTATTTATAAAAATAATTTCCATTATATGAAGGAGAAACCTCCTCCCCAAAACCCTAATCCTAAAAGGGCAGGACTATGGAAGTCATTGCCCTCAAGTAATCAACTGGGCATTTCCTTATTTGCATTTTCTTAAAAATGGTGAATCTTAAACATTGTTTATAGGAATAGGAATAGTAAATTTGTCCAGATACTTACCATCAATGAGCTCTTCTTTTAGCTTTGTTAACTCCTTTCTCATTTCATCTAAAATGTCCTAAAATATTAGAGAAAAATATCAGAAATACAGAAAAAAAATACTGCTAAAAAGATTCTTACTCATATAAAATTTTAAGAATGTCATGAAGTATGATGTGTAGTGTTTTTTTGTTTCCAGAGCCACAATTCTATTTCTTGGAAGACTAGCCTTGGTAAATTTTAATATTCTTCCCTTCCCAATCCTGGCTTATTCTAGCCTAGCAATATGTGAAATAGAATGCTTCCTAAAATTAAGATCATTACTCTGTCATCCAGTGAAAGGTATGATTCAGATAGTTTCTAGAAATGATAACAGCTGTGCTTTCAATCTAGTCCTCTGGGAACAATCTCAGAGGTGATGCAAAGGAAGTTTAGAGGATGAAGATATCACAATAAACTGGACAATCGGCTCTTGGCAAATCTGTTCTTTTGTTTGAAGTATGGAGATTTCTTAGGAATCACCATAGCTGCCAAACCATATTTCAAGGAGTCTAGGATTTCCCTGAAGGGACCTCAGAGATTGCCCTAATGGGTAGGCAGGAAGGTGGGCGAGGCCCTGGTTGACCCACGCTGTCTAATACGGCAGGCACCAGCCATATGCAGCTGCTGAAATGAGGCTAATCTGAAATGAGATGTGCTGTAAGTGTAAAGCACACACCAGAGTTCTCAGATTTAATATGATGAAAACAATGTAAAATAACTCGTTAGTAATTTATAAAAATTGACTACATATTAAAACATACTTTAAATACATTATTAAGTTTCTAAATTAATGTTGTCCTTTTGTTTCGTATTTTTAAAATGCGGCTACTAGAAAAAATTTAAAATATATACATAGCCCACATTATACTTCTATTAACTGTGGTGCTCTGGGCCCTCCTTCAAGAACTGCAGATTTGGCCGGGTGAGGTGGCTCACGCCTGTAATCCCAGCACTTTGGGAGGCTGAGGCAGACGGATCACTTGAGGCTGGGAAATTTGAGACCAGCCTGGCCAACATGGTGAAACCCCGTCTCTACAAAAACTACAAAAGTTAGCCGGGCGTGGTAGTGCACACCTGTAATCCCAGCTACTTGGGAGGCTGAGGCAGGAGAATCGCTTGAACCTGGGAGGCAGAGGCTGCAGTGAGCCAAGATCGCACCACTGCTCTTCAGCCTGGGTGGTAGAGTGAGACTCTGTCTCAAAAACAAAAAACAAACAAAAAACCCCCCTGCAGATTCAAGATTGGAGGTCCTATGACAAAGTGACACAATTTTAGTGGGTGAAAAGTAACAGCTGTCCTTTGGAAGGATTAGTTTTGAATTGTGTGACTTTAACACTGAATACCCCAGGAAAAATTAAATTGCTCTGTTAAAGTTTACCTTTTGAAAAGCTTCTCATGTTTAAAATAAAACTATCAATTAAAGTCTTCATTTTAACAATGGAAAAGACTGAGACACAGGAGTTATTAAATAAACTCACAGATATCCTGATCCAAATTACTCTTTACATCTCATCCCCCAAATCAAATCTATTCCTCTGTTATCCTCCAATTCTTCAGAAAATCAAGAATTGACCATGTTTTGAAGTGTGTGGAAGTGCTCTATTTTAAAATATTTTTCAAGAAAGCCACATTCAATACAGAGCAAAACAAGGGCTTGATTTTCAATGACCACATGTTCCCCTTTAAGATCATATAACTGAATTTAACTTTTCAAATAGCTTTGCAGTATGAAAATTCAGTTTATATAAAAAATGTATTTCATCTCTTCTGTGAATAAGGTATTTTAAATCACAATCCTATCACTTACTACTTCTTCCTGAGTACACAAGTATTAAATATAATGCATATGTACCCAAATGTGGACAGTATCTTTTTTTATATAAAATTGAGATAACTGTACACATCTGTTTTGTTACCTAACACAGGCAAGTATTCACAATTTACTATTAAGCATACTAAATTATGATCCCTTGAAGCCTACAGAGCCTCTACTCTACCCACTATAGCTTTGTATACTTCCACAATATTTTCTTTGAATAAATTCCTGGAATTCATATCACTGAGTTCAAGGTAAGACATTTATTTTTCAGGCTTTTGATTTTGTTTTTCCAAACTGCTTTTTAGAAAGCCGACGTATAGAAGAGTGCCTATTTCCTCGCACTCTTGCCAAAATCAGATTTGTTGCATTCCATTTTGCCAATACAGTAACTGAAAAGCAAAAGCCCCATTGTTTTCTTTACAACTGCATACCACGCACTTACATTTAAACCTTATGCTGTAATCACTAAACCACAGCCCCACCCTCCACTACCTCTGGAACTTCATGCAAACTCAATGAACTGGAAGTGTAGATTTGAAAAAATACAGTACTACTAATGCCACTGTTTAATTTGTATAACAATAGCTCTATGGTTTTTCTAAGTACATTCAGGATCCATGTCAAAGATATGCATATAAGATATTTTTTTAAAAGAAACAAGTACAAATAAAGCTGCCACTGAGCGCCCACCTGCTTCAGCCTGTCATAGTCAAGTCCTTCCGTCTGGACTCCATTGGCACTGGGCTGTGATAAGGGTGTGGATTTTGGTCTGCATAAATGAAATTTCCAGGACAGGTAAACAACATTCTTAACACTTAAGGAGTTCATAAATAATTGCAAATTTGCCAACCCAACACCAGATTTAAATACATTTCTTTAAAATAGCCATTTTGTTAAAAATTATCAAAATTGTAGGGCTGATTAGGACATAAAACAAAATTTTTTCACTTTTCTCAGTATTTCTTATTTATAAAAGAACTAGAAAAAGGTGACAAGGTGGTAAGACTTCTTCAGAAAAGAGTAGACGATGGTATTCTTTGGGCATGAGGTAACCAGATAACATGGCATGTTGACCAAGACAGTGATGAAGAGGCCAGCTGGAACATCTGAGGCTCAAATAACACAATCTTGTTCTGTCTTGCTTTTGAACTTTTACATTATCTACTTAAATACCTGGGCAAACCAGTGAAAGGAGAAACATAAAGACTTGAATGTTTTACACTAACATAAATCAGCTTACAAAGTTGATGCCTTGGATTGCAGGAAGAAAACATTTTTAGTGAGCATGATTTGCTTTATACATATTATTCCATTTCAAGAATCAAAATAAAAAATGTTTTAAAAATGTTTATTAGATTAGACTATGTGACTATTTCCTTGTGAAAATTTTATGGAGACGTCATTTGAATGTTGTGTTTCAGGCTAACTACTTCCACACATTTATTTTATTAAATAAAAAGGAAATGCCAAACAGAAGCAGATTGTCAATTATTATTGCACTTTCAAAAGTTTAGTTTCTATTATAATTCTTAATAAGTCAATGATTAGGTATATTTTAAACAAGTTTCAGCACCAAATAAACCAGTCATGGTGCCCTCTCCAATTGTGGCAATAAAAGAATCGTCAGCGGAAAACCTAGAGTTTTAATTGGGCACGCCTCTGGGTTCTGGTTTAGTCTAGTACGAGCCACGAATAAATGCAACTTAAAACCATCAGGCAAATCATATATTCCCAATTTTGCAGAGTACCAACGTTAGCAATCTGAAGCAAGACCCAAAAGGCGTAATAAATTTTTCCAAGTTATAATTTTATAACTCTTATAAGACATAAAATACTTTAAACCCATAGGCATGGTTCCTGAAGATTAAACACTGAGTTAATCTTTTTGTTGTTGTTGTTGTTGCTGCTGTTTATGAGATGCAGTCTTGCTCTGTCTCCCAGGCTGGAGTGCAGTGGTGTGATCTCGGCTCACTGCAGCCTCTGCCTCCTGGGTTCAAGTGATTCTCCTGCCTCAGCCTCCGGAGTAGCTGGGATTACAGGTGCGCCACAAGGACTGGCTAATTTTTTTTTTGTATTTTGAGTAGAGACGGGGTTTCACCATGTTGGCCAGGCTGGTCTCGAACTCCTGACTTCATAATTTGTCTGCTTCAGCCTCCCAAATTGCTGGGTGTAGGTGTGAGCCACCATGCCCGGCCTGTTAATCTGCTTTACTATCAAAATGTATTACTGCTTAAAAGACTGTTAGGAAGCAAGTCGTCCAATTTTACCTTATTAGGTATCTGCTTATATGAGTGGGGGAAATAATAACTTTCAGAAAACTTCATTCAATACGCACTGAGCTAGGCACTGTAGGGAATAAGATTTATGTGAAATATTTCCTTTCCTCTTGTGAGGCTACACCTTCTTACTTTGCTAGGGAAGACTACTAAATTCCAAGGTCACTTAAGATTTACTGAGATCCATAAAATGCAAGTCATGGTGCCCTATGCAGAGCCACGTCTGGCAAACAGTCTTACAGTTTAGGACACCATCATTTCATATACTCACTCATGCTACCTATTCCTGTTCTCTAGAATTAAACTATAATTCATACTCTGCTTTTCTTTTACATTTCTCATTTAAGTGGTCCATTTAGCTAGTTATTTTCTCAAGTTATATAATGAATACCTCTGAAATTCACATGAACAACTACAGTCTGCTATTTAATTGGGCAAGTATGTTACGAATATATCCATATTTACTAGTCAATGTAAAATATTATTGTCATGTAATAAAAACAATTGTGGAGACATGCAAATTTTTAAAAATTTAATTCATGCTAACATGCAATCCATCACCACCACCACCATGATAATTAACTAAAGGGGGGAACTTTTCATACTGAAGGAAAGATGTAATCACCACTTTTTTTCTTAACTTTTACCAAAAAAGTTTATCAGTAACATTATCCCAGGGGGTACTATGTGTGAAAGCGGCAAGATAACTGAGCAGATTTACTACATTAAAAAAATATATATATTTTTGAACACAAGGTCTCATTCTGTCACGCAGGCTGCAGTGCAGTGGCATGATCTCAGCTCACTGCAGCCTTGACCTCCTGGGCTCAAGCCTTCTTCCCACCTCAGCCTCCCACAGGCACATGCAACCATGCCCAGCGAATTTTTGTATGTTTTATAGAGACAGGGTTTAACCACATTGCCTAGGCTAGTCTCAAGCTCCTGGACTCAAGTGATCCTCCTGCCTAGGCCTCCCAAAGAGCTGGGATTATAGGCATGAGCTATGGTACCCAGCCTTAAAAATTTCATTGTTAAATGCTATTTTTCTATGTACTAGCAAATTTTCTAAAGAAATCTTTTGGCCAAAACAAACCACCTCAAAAAAAAAAAAAAAAAGCAGAAAAAACTATTTCACTAGTGGAATATAAACATTTTGTGAAGATTTAACTGGCTGACAAAATTAACTTGTTGTAGTTCGATCATTAATAGCATAAAAATAATTTTAGCAAGTAAGAATTTGGCCAGAGTCTGCTTACTGAACTGCCAACTCACTGTGATACACATCCACTATGAACAGCATTTAATTCATATTCCCAGTGGACCTGATGTATATTAAAAAGAAAAAAAAATGTATAAAATAACATAAATATATTTCAGTTATTTCTAACCTATGGGTTTTCATCATAATTGATCACAAAATGAGGGTTTCTCAGGTTTTTATTTTACTTTTTTTTTTTTTTTTTTAAGAGAGGGTCTCATTTTGTCACCCAGGCTAGGGTGCAGTGGTGTGATCATGCCTCATTGCAGCCTCTTAACTCCTATGCACAAGATATCTTCCTGTCTTAGCCTCCTGAGTAGCTGGGACTATAGGCACAAGCCACCAGGCCCAGCTAGTTTTTTCATTTTTTGTAAAGATGGGGTCTCGCTAAGTTTCCCAGGCTGGTCTTGAACTCCTGGCCCCAAATGATCATCCAGCCTTGGCTTCCCAAGGTGCCAAAACTATAGGTGTGAACCACCGTGCTGGGCCAGTTTTTATTATTTTATGATGAGAGTGTTGCCTTTTAAACATCTGCCTATAAAATGTACTACTATATTTAAGTCCCTATTCTGCCACATTAATTGTGTAAGTAACTGAAAAGCATTTGAGGATTTTTTTTTAGCTGTCAATTTTTTTAATTAAGAAAAAACTAGTTCATATCTTAAGTGTTCTTAATTAAAAAATGGTATAATAGGGCTCATCTAGAAAACAATCTACTCAGGGTGTTAGATGTTAAATTGTCCAAGATAATTTACTACAAAGTATCTAGGAAACAGAGATTTTCCTCAAAGAAACCACAACCATGGCTTTAATATTAGCCCATGTTCCAGTAACAGATGGAAAAGGATCTTCTATCTACTTTTTTGAAACCTTGTCTTATAATCATAAGGCAAACAGCCTTTAAAAGAAAATGCTTAAGCTACAAATGGCCTAGATAATATATGTGGCCTTAGATTCCCAGTCTAGTATTTCGAATATGTTTACCATTTGTATTTATCCTAATCCAACTGTGAAGTGATGGCAGAATTTTTAAAAGGTATTCAAAATAAAGAAAAAAAAATCTCCCTTGTGGTGATTACCAATCCAGGTAGAAAAAGCTCAGCCCTATCCTGAACATGTTATTTAAAAGTCTCAAATCACAACGTCACAGCAGGATGATACCTGTGTAATGAATCATAGGACCTGTTGTCAAAAACAATCTGATTTTTCCTTGGAGAATCCCGTCTATGAAGGGGAAAACCATTGAAAGGGATACACAATAGAACTTTAAAAAATAATTCTCATTATGTTACTGTTTTATAGGTTGTTAATAGCAAACCAAACAATAATTGAGTCTATTAACCTTAAAATAACCAATTTTTCCCCAATAAAAAAGATATTTTAAAACTTTTAGTTATGTGAAGATACCACTTACAGAAAATTTTAAAAATCATTACACAATGGCTACTTTTTATAGGTTGTTAGGCACAGTAAGTATATAAAAGTATAAAAAATTAACTCTTCTCAGGAGGCATGTAAAGGACTAGTTTTCCCATCTTGAATACAAGATCTGTCAGGTCTTAATAATCACAGATGAATGCACCAACCTTCCAAATGTTATAATCCAGTCATAGTTTAAAGCATTTTTAACCAAACATTCTTGCTTTTACTCTTAACAAATACAGCAATATGCAATATCTCATGTATATTATGGGATATTAATCCATCTTACCACTAACATAATTTTGACAAAGTTATTCCAAAGATAAATGGGCACCTTCACTACAATGCAAGGATGAGACATACTTAAAGCAGCTAATATACCTGCTTTCTGAAGGAACGGGGAGATAACTTAGGAAGAAAAGCAATATAGTTCTTACTCTTTTCAACGTATTTTAAAAATCTTTTATGGTTTAAAACAGCTTTTGTGAAATTTTAAAACCTACATACCAGTAGTTGGATCAAATCTATCAAAAGATATATGAGTGGTCAGGAAATAATCAGGGTTTCAGAATTTCTATTTTGGGAAACGGGAGGAAAATCACCTAACAGAATTGGAACATGATTATGGTGCACTATTAGATACTAAGAATCAAGATTCAACTCATTTATATAAAATTATTTTCAAAATGGTGACCTTTAGAGCCCTTACTAAATTTCCAAGTCTGGGAAAAAAAAAAAAAAAAAAAAGTCTTTTTTCTCCCTACTCCGGAATTAGGAAAAATAAAAAAATCTTTCAAAGAACAACTTTTCCTTTACTAAATGGAAATACATCAAAGAACGTATTCCATTTGGAGAACCTCATCCATGTCCATTCTAAGACATGACTTCTGCCATCAACATAGGCTTAGCTTTATTTAATTCACTATGGAATGCAGATCAACGAAGCAGGATGAAGAGAAAGGACAAATGACACGTGACAGGTCTGCAGACTGGAGTGCAATAGCGCGATATCAGCTCACTGCAACCTCCGTCTCCCAGGTTCAAGTGATTCTCGTGTCTCAGCCTCCCAAGTAGCTGGGATTGCAGGCGTGTGCCACCATGCCCAGTTAATTTTGGTATTTTTAGTAGAGATGGGGTTTCTTCATGTTAGCCAAGCTGGTCTCAAATTCGTGACCTCAAGTGATCCACCCACCTCAGCCTCCCAAAGTGCTGGGATTACAGGCATGAGCCACCACGCCTGGCCAGCCCCTTGTTATGGGCTTGATAAATCAGCACTTCATAATGTGGTACTGAAGAAAATCCATAACCGGTAGAGATATGTTAGAAGGCCATCTCAGTTAGGAGTCTGAGAAACACAAATGTGCAATTTTTCTACTCTACTGAAAACACATGTACACCAAAAGCAATTCCCCTCTTTCTTCTAAAGTAAAATATGATCATCTTTCAATCACTTAGAAACTAAAAGCTTTTATACATTCCAAAAGGTCTAGTTTCTTTGTGGAGCTTAAACAATTGTGTCATTACCAAATCTTCTTTCCGACTAGCAGAACGCACCACATAGAAAGCCAAATCCAAATTCAGACTTAGACTAACACAGAACAGGTCTACAAGTCTATCCTTGTACTTCTCTTTATTAGGTTTCTATAATTAGAGTCAAGTTGCTTTTTACAAGACAAAAATAAGGCAAATAGCTCAGAAAGAAAAGACAAAATACTTTTTAGTTTCTAAATACATACTTTTTTTTTTTTTTCTGGGAAAAATACAAGTCCTTTAAACTTTATACAAGTCTCATAAACCAAGAAAAGGTTTCATCTGTGTTCAGGAGCTGTGATATAAATTTAGTCATGAAAATAAAGTATGCCTAGCTAAAGGAAGAACAAATTTGCCTAAACATGCCCACATGTACTTGTAGAAACAAGTATTAGCTAGCCTTGCTTCTGGATACTATCTTTTCTAACTTGATTACACTTACACGTTTCAAATGAGATAGGGAAATACATGTTTCTACTTTACAAATTCAAAGATGTAGGTTTCATTTTGCTCTTTTCTCTCCAGCTGATTTTCAGGTTTAAAAAAGGCTCCAAAAGTTTTTTATACACACACACACACACACACACACACACACACACACTATGTCATTGGGACTAATGGGGAAATGTGACTATATACTATATTAGATAATATTATTGTTCAATGTTAAATTTCTTGAGAGTAATAATGGTGTTCTGGTTACAAAGCAGATGTCCTGGTTCTTCCAAAAAACACTAAAGTATTTAGGGTGAAACACTTCTTATTTGTGAACTGCTTTCAAACTAATCAGAGGGGAAAAAAGTGTAGATATGTAGATAGTTAAGACAAGTGGGGCAAAATGTTGACAACTGTTAAACCTAGGAAATGGGTATACACATATTCACTGTACTATCCTTTTAATTTTTCTGTAGTTTTGAATTTTTCAAAATACAAATTGGGAAAGACAAAGCTATCTTAAAATCTCAGATCATCTGGTTAATAAATGTAGGGTAGAATTTATCAATCACTAGTAATGTAGATGAGTAATATATAATGAGGCTTGGTGGTTGTCCAATACTAGGAGGATCATGAGAGTTTTATGGACTCCTTGTATAATTTCTTACCATTCAATTTTTTTCTACACTAAGAATGCACTATTTCTTTTTTTATACAAATAAAATATAAAACTTAAGAGAAAAAAGTTGATACCTGGAGATAACAGGTGACTTGCTGCCATTCATTGTATTTGTTCTTTCCCAAGGTTTTCTTGTTGGTTCTTTAAAAACAAAGAACAGAAGTTATTAAATATACGCTTCCAGAGTTATTATAAAACAAAAAACAAAATACTAAATCTCATTATACCTGTTTACATAGCAGTAATATAAATAAAAATTTAAATTCTAAACTTTAGTTGAAATCTGTAAGGATTCTAATTTGCACAACGCCAGACCTCAAAATGAGAAGAAATTATAAACCAGTACGGGAAGTTTCCAAGGAAAAACTTACATTGTTAAGTCTAAAATATTATAATTCTATAAACTGGATGGTAAGGAGTTTCTCTAATAAAGAAAGGATAGTAAGAATAAAGTAGGATAATTTTAAAATTAGGATAGTTCAATTAATTTAATGGAGTAGTATTACTGACATTGTTTTAAATTACTTTTAGCGCCAATGATCAAAACAATAAGTATAACTTATAATATGTTCATGTATTTCAACAATTAATCTAAATCCAAATAGTCCCTCTTAGGAAAAAAAATAGGAGCAACTCAAATTAAATTTCAGAATCCTGAAATTCTACTATACTTCCTTGATTCTTAAACAATGAATTATTGGGACTTAGCCGATAATTCCAGTTAAATATAAACAAGTTCGCTCTAAGCTCTTATTACAAAAGAGACTATGTAGTCAGTGACTCACTAGCTGGCTGTCTATTGTGCTTGAATTGTTTTTCTAATCTGGGCTGACTCACTGATGCTGTCACTGGCCTCACTACATGACTGGGTAAAATCAGAAGTGGAATCTTGTCATGGAGGAAAGAATTTGGGCCACATGAGAATGAAGTTTATTCATGAGTTGTGATCTCATTGTGTAGTTTTAACTAAAACTGCTCTGAGTTCCAATTCAGCTCCTCAACTGGCTTCTGCACATTCTCAGGTAGCTTATGGTCTCTTCAAAGTACACTTACGCAAAAATAAACTCACACTCTTCCATGAAGCCCTGCTTTTGGTTCTGGATTTCTGTTGCATGCAGGCATTAGGTGTGAAACCTTAAAGTCATTATTGATCTTGCCTTACTCCTCATCAACCAAATTCCTTCTTTTTTATATTCCTTCTTTTGTATTCTAACAGCTAACACAGTCTCTCAATGACCGCCACAGTGGTGGCAAGTTCCACACATGACCAGGAAGATCAAATTGGATGGGGTTTGGGACAGGCAGAATCAGAAACATATCCAATTGACACCAGTCCAAGCAGGTGAAAAGAGGGAAGTCCTGAATGAAACTGAGGGACACCTGGACAGGGAGGGGAATGGTCATCGGACATTGTCACTAAAGAGGTGGCAGGTGGAAGGATGAGGGAGTAATTCCAAAGTGGATAAGATGTAGCAAGTGCTACCTTTTAACAGCTGGCTGAGGTCCTTTCCCAGTCAGCCAAACCAGAACCATCTTTTAGTCTTAAAGGTCATCTGGTTGTGAGAAAGAACTGTTCAGCTGGCTCTGCGGAAGCTGAGAAGCAAGGGCCTCTTCTCTCTAAGGAGCTCAGCTGTGTTTCAGGAGGGGCAAGGGCTGGGTTCCCTTCAGAGGATCTTTACTGGCATGCGTATAGAGCTTCCTAATTGGTCTGCCTATCTCAATCCTCCCTAGTTTTAATGGGAAAACCACAAGTGCCATTTTAATGTGCCTCAGTTTCAGTGGATTAAATGTCCACTGAACTCAGTACTTGCAGGATAAAGTCTAAACTCTTGATAATTTTATAAAAGGCTCTCAACATTTTTGTTTCTAACTCATATTTCCAAACTTTCCCCCACAATACTCCTCAAAAAGAATTCCCTGTTCTAGTCTATTTCCTATTTCTTAATCTCTTCTTGCTCATCTCCAACTCCATACCTTTGCTCAAGCTATACTTACATTCTGAAATATCACACCTTCCCTCACTTTCAGCCAAACTAAATACTCTTCAAGGCATACTAAGATATCACTTTTCTCTACAAAGGTGACTCAGGTGACTCGTATGTGTCATCTCCTCCCTCTTTGACACACATTACTTAGTATTCAACATGTGGTTGTAAAAGGTTAACTTTACACCTGTGTGTCTCATCTTCCCAGCTGGACCAAGAGTTTTTTCGTGCTTAGAACCTGTACCTTTCACTTCAGGTGCCTGACACAATGTCAATTTAAAAACGGAATGAAACAAGTGACAAAAGAGGCCCTGCCCTTTTTGCTTTTATATATATATATGAGACACACACACAAAACCTGCACATTATTTTTTCATATTTTTGTTGTTGTTGTTGTTTAGACAGTCTCGCTTTGTCGCCCAGACTGGAGTGCAGTGGCCGGATCTCAGCTCACTGCAAGCTCCGCCTCCCGGGTTCATGCCATTCTCCTGCCTCAGCCTCCCGAGTAGCTGGGACTACAGGCGCCCGCCACCTCGCCCGGCTAGGTTTTTGTATTTTTTAGTAGAGACGGGGTTTCACCGTGTTAGCCAGGATGGTCTCGATCTCCTGACCTTGTGATCCGCCCATCTCGGCCTCCCAAAGTGCTGGGATTACAGGCTTGAGCCACCGCGCCCGGCCTATTTTTTCATATTTTATATAAGGGGTTATACATTATAAGGAATTTTTAACTTGGAGTCCACGGATAACCTTCAAGAAATTCATGAACATTCTGAAATTATGAACAAATCTGAATAAAAATACCATTTCCCCCCCTGGAAAAAGGATCTATAGCTCTCATCATATTCTAAAGGTTCTGTGACCCTGAAGTATGGTTCAGATTTACAACATCTATGCGGTACTAATGACAGCATATATAATTACTTTTGGCTTACAGAAAGAAGGATAAAGCTAAAATAAGTGGGTCACAAAGCACTGAATTTTTAATTAAAGTAACATAAATTGAGTCCTATTCAGAGGGAAAACAAAGCCATGATGTTAATTATGGTACAGCAATCAGTCTACTGAAGAGTCACTATTTAATAATGAGAATGAGGAATGGGGGGTGGGGGTGTGAAAAGATGGATTACAATCACAAAAAACAAAAACAGAAGTACTTAAAAAAAAAAAAAAAGGGAATTCTAGGTGGCACATTGTGGCTCATGCCTGTAATCCCAGCACTTTGGGAGACTGAAACAGCTGGATCACTGGAGTTCAGGAGTTTGAGACCAGCCTGGGCAACATGGTGAAACCCTGTCTCTACCAAAAATGCAAACAATTAGCCAGGAGTGGTGCTATGCGCCTGGGGCCTCAGCTACTTGGGGGGTTGGGGGGCTAAGGTGGGAGGATCACTTGATCCTAGGAGGTAGAGGATGCAGTGAGCCAAGATCGCACCATTGCACTCCAGCCTGGGCAACAGAGTGAGACCCCATCTCAAAAAAATAAAACAATGAAAATTAAAAAGGTAACTGTAGATGCAGTTGGTTGTCTTTAAATCAAAACTGTAGGAATATAAGCATTTCTCTATACTGGTTTCCTATGGACCACTCTAGATATTAACTCATCAAGTTTATTTATGTTGTTTCATTCCAGAATAGATAAGGAGTTGGATAGTCCAGCCCTCAGTCTTTAATCAAATATGAAGAAATAACTTGTGAATATGTAATGAGTTCATATTCTCATCTTGGATACAGCACTCATCAAGTACCTCTAGTGAAATATACTTTGTTAATAATCTAGGTGATTTACTGGATGCTCAAGAATTCTCAATGTCAGAAATTTCACTGAATTCAAGAACACTTCCCCAAAATTTTAAGGAGACTTTTTAAATTTACAAATCAGAAACTTTATTCCCTTAATTATCAATATCACCCAAATGAATGGCTAGGATACCCTTCTCAATTTGAGAATGTTCTGAGGGAGACTGCAGTACTAACTAACATGCTCACTTTATTTTTACCTTTAGGAAAACAATTATGAAAAATACTTCTCGTCATCTAATAGTACATTAATATTTTCCTTGTTTTAGTAAGTAACCTCAAGAAAGTAACAGCAGCTTCCAGGAGGAAAAAAGTTAATTAATGCTTTCAGGTGTGAACAAAGAACTCTGGCATTCTGGTGTCTAGTCACTTGGTCCAAACATGGGGAAAGGAGGAATTTTTAACTGGGGAGTATTAATACTTTCAGAGAAAGTTTATAAAGGTTAAAATATTTATCTTGAACTTACCAGGTGTACTTGTTGAAGAGGCCTTAGAAGTTACAGGCTCTGAATCTTCCTAAATGTACAGATACATATTAATATCACATCTACCAGTCCCCTGCTGCTATATACATTTAGTGTTTTACACATGCACTTCTAATATTCTTTCTGCCACTCCCCACTTTCTCTTTCATCGGTCTTCTCTCCCTTTCATTTCAGCTTAGACTTCTTTCTTCTCCTGTTTTCAATCACCTCCCTTCAACCCTCCCCACAGTTCCTTTCCTCATGTGTTCTCCCTGAGAACTTTCACTAGCCAATGCTACAAAGCCAGACACAAGAGACAGATTTGAGGAATGGTATCAAAGGCAGCCAAATGGAGCAAGGGAAACATATTATTTGTTGCACACCAATATATAGCACAGACAAAGCAGAGTGTGCCCAGCTGAATCAGGGAGGAGGGCATGAAGGATACACTCTTAAGGGGCACAGCCAATAACCATCGAGCTCCTAGGGGAAACATATGAATTTAGGCTAATTCCTTCCTTTTAAATTAATGCAAGGGAAATGAAATGTTAATGCAAGGGAAATGAAATGTCATTCACTCTTTTTTTTTTTTTTTTTTTTTTTTTTGAGACGGAGTCTCGCGCTGTGTCACCCAGGCTGGAGTGCAGTGGCGCGATCTCGGCTCACTGCAAGCTCCGCCTCCCAGGTTCACGCCATTCTCCTGCCTCAGCCTCCCAGTAGCTGGGACTACAGGCGCCCGCCACCTCGCCCGGCTAGTTTTTTTTGTATTTTTAGTAGAGACGGGGTTTCACCATGTTAGCCAGGATGGTCTCGATCTCCTGACCTCGTGATCCACCCGCCTCGGCCTCCCAAAGTGCTGGGATTACAGGCTTGAGCCACCGCGCCCGGCCGTCATTCACTCATTTAAGGAACAGAATTAAACTCCACAGGTTTGAACTTCAATGCTTTTCCCACAACTCCAAATACTCAACTCATTTTACTAAGACTGCCATTTAAAATTTATAAATAACAGTCAAAACAAGCCACTTCACATGCATAAATAGTTAAAAATTAGCAAATATAAGTTCAAGCTAATTAAGTTCAAATTAAATAAATGCTGACACTATTTCCTGAATGGGCTGTGCTTGAATACCATATTTTAAGATAGACTATCTTTATTAACTTACACCTTTGTCCTCTTTCTGTTCTGTTTCTACTGTTGATCCCTTTTCAGCAATTCTTCTCCTACAAAGAAGGCAAATCCAATTTTTAAAAATATTATCTGATTCAGTATAAAAACCACTTCTCTATGAGGAAAGAAGTGCATCTAGTTAGTTGTATTCGGAATAAAATTAAAATCCTCTCAATTCTGGGCATGTCCATTATAATGAAATTCCTTACCTCCTGGCCAGCAGGGCACTCATTTCTTCCATTAAACCACTACCCCCTAAAGGAAGGGGTCCATTTCCACGGCCTGTATCTGCTTTAGATGAGGCCGAGTTCACACCAATAGCATTCCCTCCACTTGGGAAAGAGGCATCCTCCATCTTAATGAGAATACACAGACATAATCAACTCCTATGTTAGACAACCATATTTTTATAAATATATTACATCTAAAACAGAAGGAAACATCAGCATTAATTTTTAAAAACCTAAATATTATTTGTAAGCTTTAAGAACCAATAGATTCTTAGCATTGATTTTATATACCAACAAGAGTTTATCAAAACTACTATCAACAAGAATGCAATGAAACAGTATCATGTGTCTCTTCCTGTGTTGCCCTGAAAAGGGCATAACTTTGCTTTGATAATATTCCTGCTAAAACAACCCCTGCATAACTTGAATCTAATCTTGAGGAAAAATTAGATAAGCCAAACTGAAGGATAGCAGGCAAAATAACTGCCTACAGTCTTCAAAAATGCTAGTATTGTGAAAGATTGAGGAATTATCATAAAGTAGATCAAAGAGACATTAGAACTAAATGCAATAATGATCTTGCACTATGAAAAACACTGTCACTAAAGACGTCATTGGACTATAGATGAAATTTGAATATTAATACATTTGTAGATTACAGTATTCCATCAATGTTAACTTTCCTGATTTTGATAATTATATTACTGGTTATGCAGGTAAATGTCCTTGTTCTTATAAAATTCACACTGAGGTACTTAGGAAAATAGAAGATTGTGTCTCTGAGTTACTCTCAAATCATTCAAACAAAAGTGCATGTGTAGGCCAGGTGCGATGGCTCACAACTGTAATCCCAGCATTTTGGGAGGCTGAGGCGGGTGGATCACCTGAGGTCAGGATTTCAAGACCAGCCTGGTCAACATCACGAAACCCTATCTCTACTAAAAATACAAAAATTAGCTGGGCATGGTGGTTGGCGCCTGTGATCCCAGCTACTCAGGAGTCTGAGGCAGAATCGCTTGAACCTGGGAGGTGGAGATTGCAGTGAGCTGAGATCGCGCCACTGCACTCCAGTCTGGATAACAAGAGTGAAACTCCGTCTCAAAAGAAAAAAAAAAATGCATGTGTAAAGAAGGAAACATACCCGAAGAAGGAATAAAAAAGCAAATACTGGTAAAATGTTAATGGGTGAACCTACGTGATTCATTTATAGAAATTATTTATACTATTTTTACAACTTTACTATAAAAATTTTAATTATATCAATTCTTAATTTTTTATTTATTTTATGTTTTGAAACTAAGTCTCACTCTGTCACCCAGGCTGGAGTGCAGTGGCACGATCTCGGTTCACTGCAACCTCTACCTCCCGGGTTCCAGTGATTCTCCTGCCTCCGCCTCCTGAACAGCTGGGATTATAGGCACGTGTCACACACCTGGCTAAGTTTTGTATTTTTAGTGAGATAGGGTTTCACCATGTTGGCCAGCCTGGTCTCTAACTCCTGACCTCAGGTGATCCGCCCACCTCAGCCTCTCAAAGTGCAGGGATTATACAGGTGTAAGCCATTGCGCCCAGTTAAATTATTTCAATTTGTTAAATAAATGAAGTTCCTAACAGTTCATAAAATTAGAATACAATAAATTCAACATTTTAGATATTTAGGAAGAATAAGACATATTAAAAAAAAAATTTCAGAAAGCTACTTACCCGTGACACTTTCCTAAGTTTTGCTCCGGCAATTGCAGCTGCAAGTCCAGTTAAAGGGCGATTGTCTTCTGACACAGATGCCAAAAAGAATCCAGATGCAGGGAGGGGTGGGGCAGGAGGTGGTGGAGGAGGAGGGGGTACTTGATTAGGGAGAGGAGGGGGAGGAGGGGGCGGTGGAGGCCCAGTGGATGGGAGTGGAGGAGGTGGAGGGGGCCCTGGGGGAGGAGGGAGTGCTACTGAAGCCTGTGCAGGCCCTGGTGGGAGTGGTGGAGGAGGTGGAGGTGCAAGTGGTCCCAAGACAATGCCTGAGAGAGAGAAATGTTAAGTAAGACCATCAACAATAGAGCTGAGTGATATTATTTTATGTGGGAAGGTACGCAGAATGCCATGCTAAATTACACTGACTCATGTATTTACTTAATGAGTTCAATTTATCATACTTGTAAAATTCCAGTCAGTTTTGAAAGATACTGAAATGTAAGGTCCAAGTATATATAACTACTTACTTTATGTTAGAGCTTTAGTAATAGAACTATGCAACAGATCATCTAATTAAGATTTTTTGTTCATGGGGATTTGGTAAATAAGCAAAATAAATACTTATAAAATTTGGAAGAGAGGTAAGCGTCCCTGAAAACACAAACTAGTATATACAAAGGCAGTTAGCACTACTTGAAGTAACAGACCCAAAATAATCCACATTAACCTTAAGTGTTGAGACAGTAAATTCAGTAACAGTGAACACATATATTTAGTTGTTTACAGTCAAAGTGGCTGGATTAAAAACATGAAGGAGGAGTAAGTCCCAGGCTTCAGTATTTTAAAAATACTTAACATTTAAATTCAATGGATAGCCAAGGTTAAGATTCACTGAAGTAAAGGAATTTACTAGTACAAAGTAAAACCTCAAAATAACGCTCGGAAATAAATACTATAGGATTTGAAGCAGAGTTGTTTTATCCCACAAAATGGGGGCCAAGAAGAGAAATATTCAAATGTTATAAAATCACAAAAGGAGTGAACAAAAATTTATTTAATAACAGAATACTGAAATAGTAGATGCTTCTTTAGTTAAGGTTTAAGAGGGGTGTTTTCAGAATGAATAAAATGCTATTTTGCACACTGGGTGATAATTGCTAACTTTTTCAGCTTGAGCCGTTACACAAGCAGAAAACATAAATTGTTGAAAGAAGCATCTAGAAATAGTCTGTGCCTTCTGTAGGGGTTGTTAAGAGTTCTGAGGGTACAGCAGGTCACTTTGTCAGGCTGGCTGTGCCCATTTGTTGTCACGGTGAAACCAAACTGAATATCTTAGAATTCTGACTAACCTTGTAAACAAATTTGATAAGTCAACAATTACCCCTTCAAGCCACTACTTATTGTAATTTTGGACCTTGGAACTCTTTAGGGCATATGCCAAGCCTGCCATCCTCTCTACTCCTCCTGCAAAGTCATAATGCTGCAAGGGTTAGGGTGACACCTATCCTGAAAGTCCAACATGGAGCATCTAATATAGGAAAGGCAAGAAGGAAACAGGGCCCAAGATCAGAATTGCTCCAAAGGAAACTCTGGGATGATGTACCTAATGACTACAGTTGGGCACTAAATATATCTCTCTAAGTGTCCCAGAAAATAAAGGAAAAAAATTTTGATCATGTATTTATTGTGTGGAAGATCAATGTGTCAAGCAAAGTTTTCCCAGTGAAAGAATGTATTGGCTGGGTGCGGTGGCTCACACCCATAATGCCAGCAACTTTGGGAGGCCAAAGGGGGCATATCACATGAGGTCAGGAGTTCAAGACCAGCCTGGCCAACATGACAAAACCCCGTCTCTACTAAAAATACAAAAATCACCTGGGCGTGGTGGCATGTGCCTGTAACCCCAGCTACTCAGTTGGCTGAGGCAGGAGAATTGCTGCAACCCAGGAGGCAGAGGTTGCAGTGAGCTGAGATCATGCCACTATACTCCAGCCTGCGCAACACAAGACCGTGTCTCAAAAAAAAAAAAGAATAGGAAAAAGAAAAAAATAAAGAAATGTATTATGAGGGCTCTTAAATACTAGAAAACATCTTTAACTGTGATACTATAAAAGATATCAAAACCTAATTCAATATGGAAGTTCATCCAAATGCAATTAATCCAACAGGAAAAACATTTTTCTACTTTAATTTTTTTAATAAAAAAAAACAAAACATGGCATTGGCATATAAATGTTCAAGGATCAAAACCATCCTACTCATCCATTCAGGTAATTAAAGTTGCTGCTATATAACATTTTCAAGTGATTAGCTGTTAGTAGCAATAACGAAAGCCTTACCCTGTTGGGCTGGAGTCTCGGCCGGCTGAGAGGCTGCCTGCAAGCCTGGCTCAGAAGCAGAAGAGTCTCCCAGCACAGAGTTTAGAGGAGTCTCAACAGAGGCAGGGGCAGCTGCAGAGGGAGAAGGGAGAACACTAGGCTTGGATGAGGGAGTTGAGGCAATAGGGGTGCTTGGAGGAGGAGAAGCTTGAGATCCACAGTGTGAGAGTGAAGCGAGGGAAGGCAGTGGAGGCGGCGGCGGAGGAGCTGCTGGCCCTGAGGTAGGCGGTGGAGACACTGGATATGTTACAGAGTCAACCAGCCCATTGGGTGCTGTCGGTGATGGAGGCATTTGGGGCACAGGAGAAGAAACACAAACAGGGAGGACAGGCCTTGGACCAGTAGCTTTGCCTGGGGGGCTGCTAATCATTATTGGAGGAGATGGAGGGAGGGGCGAAAAATTGGAAGTAGACCAGGCACAGGGCTTCGTAGCTGGAGGCTGAGAAGAGGGTGTGTTCACAGGAGAAGAAGGTCGAGAGTTTTTGTTCAGAGGACGAGGAACTGTAGCGTAATGGGGAAGAACAGGGTGGAAGGCTGAACCTAAAGATGTTGCAAAACGTGTCGCTGAGTGTCGCAGTGGTGGTGTAGGGGGTGTGGAAGTAGGTGGCAAAGCAGTCACTACAGCATAATCAGGAGTGGCATCTGACACTGGAGCTGAGATGACTTTAGCGTATGATGGAGGAGGTGCTGAAGGAGGCTGGCAACTGGAATACTCAGGAAGTGGAGCGTTATACAGGGAGCTGTCTGAAGATGGAGCTGGACAGAAGGTGGAAAGCAGCAGCAAAAGACAGGATAAAAAAGGAGAGAGAAAAAGGGAGCTAGTGAAGCCACAAAACCAGCATTCAGACACAATGTATAAATGTAGACTACAGTTAGTATCAGAGAATTAGGCACAAATGCAAATAACTATTTTCACCCAAGAATATTTTAACTTGTAAATACATTTTGAGATTCAGAAGGGGATGAAATAAGTTTCCTTTTTATCTAATAAGTGGATTAACAAATTTAATTGACTAATTTCTTTTACAAGAAAAAGCTAGTATTAGTCTTAATTTTTATTTAGACAAGAAAAAGGACATTAAAATCACAATAGGACCATAAACAGAAGAATAAATTTAGTGTTTTTTTAAAAAACAACAAATAGCAAAACTAGTAAAGTTGGTAAAACATTTAATATGAAGGGTGAGAAACCTCCTACTCAATGTTTACTTGTGGAAAAGTTTTGTTTTGTTGGTCATAACTCCAGAAAATAATTAGGTAGCTAAAAATACATAAATTAACTTAATAAACCAACCAACCAACCACTATTTAATCAAACCACATTGAGACTTTTTATATAGGCCGTAAGGAGTATTCTTAAATCCTATAATGAATGTTAATTTTAATAAATGTTAAAATATCTCAAACTTTCAGCCATATATTAACCCTTATGTCTTTCAGTAAATTCCATCAGATTTCATAATTTTCACTAATTTTTCGTAATACTAGAAAGTATATTTAAATAACTAGTCAGTTTTAGAGAATATTTCTCTAAAATAATTCTTCCTCCAAAATCTTTAGAATGTAATCAAGCAAATTTCTTGCTGAATGGTACTATAGTACTATAGTATTTGAGACAATTTAAGTGATCTCATGAGGGAAATATATTTGAAGTTCATCCAGTATAAAAAATTTCCCATAAAAACACACTTACACTTTATAGCCAATTTATAGGGAGTCAGAAGAATTAGAATGGCAGAATAAAAATTTCCAAGAGCTTTCTTTAAGTCTCCAAGCAATAAAAGCAATACAGAGAGAAATAAAAAGAAAATGTTAAAGTAGTAATTGCTACATATTTTTCATAATTTCAAATTGTATGGCTTAATCCCAAACATCTCAAATGTGAAATATTTTAACACATGACTGCACAAGAGACATCATCCAAGCTCAGATACAAGAACACAGAAGAGTTTGTAAACTTCTTACCAGCACTTGATATTCTGCGCTCTCTCTCCCATTCCAGCTGTTCCCTTTCTAACTGTTCTTGTCGCTCCCTTTCTTGCCGCTCCCGTTCCAGTCTCTCTAGCCTCTCTCGTTCTTGTCTTTCTTGCCTCTCCCGATCTAGGCGTTCCTGCCGCTCCAGGCGTTCCTGCCGTTCCCGTTCTTGTCTCTCTCTCTCCAGCTGTTCTTGTTCCAGTCGCTCCCTCTCCAGCCTTTCCCTTTCTAACCTCTCTCTCTCCAACCTTTCTCTTTCCATTCTTTCTCGCTCCAGCCTTTCCCGCTCCAGCTCCTTTTGCCGTTGCTGTTCTTGCAGTTGTCTGGGGAAAAAAAAAAAAGGTAAAAACATGCATCTACGGCTACTCATCATGAAAAAGTGATTCTTTTCACCTATGTAAACTTTATTTCTGAGTCAAATAAAAGCAATGTAGAGCATGGAAACATCTCTCCTCCCACATGAAGACTACCTTGGATAGAGACTGTTGCATACAAATAAAAATCATTTCTCCTATTAGCATCATACTGGCTGAATGCTTCAGCACATTACACTAACATTTCATTTTATTCTGTACTTTTCATGAGTACTGTTGCAAGTAAATGAATTTTCCAAATAACATACCACTTTAATAACCAAGTCATTATTTTAATCATTTAATGAAAAACTTTGTAAAATTGTAATATCCTTCTTGACATCAAATTTAACTGTACAAATAACAATTATCATTTCAGAAAATACAATGGTTGGCCACAGCAGTAGCTCAATAAATATTTACTGAATGGGTCGGGTGCGGTGACTCACACCTCTAATCCCAGCACTTTGGGAGGCCGAGACGGGTGGATGACCTGAGGTCAGGAATTCAAGATCAGGATGTCCTGGCCAATATGGGGAAACCCCATCTCTACCAAAAATATAAAAAATTAGCCAGGTGTGGTGGCGTGCGCCTATAATCCCAGCTACTTGGGAGGCTGAGGTAGAAGAATCGCTTGAACCTAGGAGGCAGAGGCTGCAGTGAGCTGAGATTGTGCCACTGCACTCCCGCCTGGGTGACAGAGTGAGACTCCATCTCAAAAAAAAAAAAAAAAAAAAAAAAGTTTACTGAATGAAAAAGAGTCAAGAAAGAAGAAATAAACTTTAAATGATTAAAATCTCATATCCAGAGGCAACTATCATCAACATATGTATATAAAGATACACACGTCTACGTATACACATACATACACACACACACACACACACACCCTCCCCCGACAGACTTTCCCTCGTGTAAAAATACACACATAAACTTTAAAAACGTAATAAAATGTGATCATTTCCCGCTACTGTGAAATCTGCTTTCCTTTCTCTCACTTAATATATTGTGAAAGTTGGTCTGGGTGAAGTGGCTCAGGCCAGTAATCCTAGCACTTTGGGAGGCTGAGGTGGGAGGACTGTTTGAGGCCAAGAGTTCAAGATGGGCCTGGGCAATGAAGCAAGACCCATCTCTACAAAAAAATTTAAAATCAGCCAGGCATGGTGGCATGCACCTGTGTTCCCAGCTACTTGGGAGGCTGAGGGAGAAGGATTGCTTGGGCCTAGGAGTCTGAGGCTATAGTAAGCTAAGATTGCATCACCACTCATCAGCCCCAGGCAACAGAACGAGACCTTGTCTCAAAAAACAATGAAAGAAAAGGAGGAAGGGAAGAAGGAAAAAAAGAAGGGAAGGAAGGAAGGAGACATAAGCTAGTAAAATTGAGGCTATCTAGGATGAGGATGTGCCTGTGTGTACAACTCTTGACTGGAATCACACACACACACACGCACACACACACAGAGAGAGAGAGAGAGAGAGAGAGAGAGAGAGAGAGAGAGAGAGAGTTATCCTAAGGCACTTAGTTCAGCATCTTTATTTGCCATGAGTGCATAATAATATTATATTGTTTAGCTGTCCAGAGTCTAAGCAATCTCCTATAGTAGGATATTAAGTTATCCTAACACTATTGGCAATACTGCAACAACATTTGTCTTCATCTTTGAATCTTTTTCTGTTTCTATAGGATCAATAAGGACACAAATTTTGCTAGGTGAAAAGGTATGAATTTAAGATTTTTGACACATGGTTCCAAATCGTCTTTAGGAAAAGTGTCAATTAACTTTCCCTAAAAAAAAGTTATCTTTGCCAGGCATGGTGGCTCATGCCTATAATCCCAGCACTTTGGGAGGCCGAGGCCAGTGGATCACCTGAGGTCAGGAGTTCGAGACTAGCCTGGCCAACATGGTGGAACCCTGTCTCTACTAAAATTACAAAAATTAGCCGGGCCTGGTGGTATGTGCCTGTAATCCCAGCTACTTGGGAGGCTGAGGCAGGAGGATCACTTGAACCCTGGGGATGGAGGTGGCTGTGACATTGTCACATTGTCCTCCTGGGGATGGAGGTGGCTGTGACATTGTCAAGAGCTAACAATGTGCCCCTGTACCCCAGCCTGGGTGACAGAGTAAAACCCTGTCTCCCCCCGCCCCCAAAAAGGTATCTTTATCTTACACATATATATTTCATAGCACTGTGGGGAAGATTAAATGAAGTAATACCTAAAAAGCTCTTTAAGTACTTGGAACATAAGAACGCTCAATGTGGGTTACAACAATAATTATTATTTGGAAATTTCGAATTGGAACTTTCTGGACTGGCTAAGAAACTGTGTGGGTTCTAGTTAGAGACAGAGCTAAATGACAGCACATGCATGCTATCCTTTGTTCCTTCCAGAGGTACCAACACACCAGTAAGATCTTTCCAAAAAGCTCTCTCCTTCATGTTTCCTAAGCTGGCTACAGAACAAAAGAAAAGGCCCATTTGACAAATGCATCAACCCCACTGCTCTCACAAAACACACAGCCTCTCCTGGACATACCACCACACTTAACAATGACTGCAAGAGAAAAACACAGGAAACTGAGTTTATGAGTAGTTATTTATTTATGAGTAGTTGTTTGAGATATTGGCTACCAATAAAATGAGATTTTCAGGATCTAGTACTGACTTCATTATGCTATTTGATAAATCACTAGCTGCCAAAGTTTTTGAGGGATAACAATATTCCTGCAGGGATGAGGGGAAGAAATCAGATGTATTCAAAAGAATGTTTTTAATAATAAACAGAGAAAAGTCAGGGTTGGTTGTTGTTGTTTTTCCAGTAACCTGCAGCTAATAAACTCAAGCTGGAGCTTGTATTAAATTTCAAACATTCGACACGTATCAAAAACTATTGGCCATTTTAAATATAATGCTCTAAGCAATCTGTTGGGTCCAAAGGGCAAAAGATACACACATATTATTCTAATTAGAACAAATTTAAATAAAGAAGCTAAAGAAAAATAAGAGCACAGTAGCTGTCCCAAGAAATCTATGATGAAAAAATCTAAGATTTAGATCTTTGAACATTTGTTACTTCTTCTATTTTATCAAAATAACACAAATACATAGTTTTTAAAATTTATAACAAAAATCAGTAGTTCACTGCCCCAACCCTCCCACCCATTTCCTACTTTTGTAGCTGTTTCTTACATTTTAGCTTTCGCTATCTACTTTCTAACAGGAAGAGGCCTTCTACAACTCCCTCACTACACTCATGCTTCTCCCAGTATGGAAAATCAATATTCAAGGCTTATTAACATGATAATGTAAATACTGCTCCCAGCTGAACCAAACAGTAGTCTATGACTACATTTCATTTCTCATTCAAGTTCTTAGTTGTAGGTTTTAACTACCAAGTTAATGGCTGTTTCTCTAAGCAACACAATGCTTTCAACACATACAAAAAGTAAGCTTAAGTCACAGGCAGAAGGCCAGGCATGAGTGAGATGAATCTGAAAGAATTATTGAATAACAGTGTTTACAGCTAGGGTGTATTGACTTAAGAAGTTTGTTCCACATGTCATCATATTCCAGGGTTTTCAGGCTATAAAAGATAAGGAGTGTCTACTGATACAGGAAAAGGGCACAATGCTGGAGAATATTTCTAAGTTCACAGACAGATGATTCAAGCAGGCAATTCATATAGCTGCAGGAGATTCTTACTATTTTCTTGTTCTGAAGGTAAGAAAAGAAAGTGTTGAACACTTTAAGCTAATTTTTAGCCTGCTTGCTGAAAAGATGCCCATCTAAATGGATTTCCCAAAATAGTGATTCAAGCAGAGTATCTCTGGCTTCCGAATCTTGTGTGGCATGAATAATTCCCACCTAAATTGGATGGTTTATAAATTTGACTCTCATGTTTTGACCTCTAACGCGAGACATTTGTGTAGCTTTCTAGGAGGAGTTTCCAAATTTATAAACTTTGCTTTTCCTCAGAATTATTGCTGCCAATTCACACACTGGAAATGCTCATGGCTCCTCTTCCTAGAGTTCTCTCTCCAACTGTTTTCTTCAGTCATTAATAGAATCGTCTGAGGACTTTTTTCAAAGAACGAGTGCCTTAATTCTGAACCAAGGAAAAATCCTGACAGACTACTTTAATTTTTCTTTTAAGCTAGGCCTGTATATTCTACAATAATTTGAAAGTTTCTGAGAATACAAATTTTATTCAGAAACAATTATAGTGCAAATGACCAGTATTATTTTTAAGCATTTAAAAAAATCACAGTTCCTCCCACCACCCAAATACCTATTTCTCTCCAAAACAGCTATCCCCAAATGTAAATAGATGCACAAAGCACCAGCCCACACTGAGATTTAAATATATATTCATTATTTCGTTTATGTTGACTCAAAGACATTTCTTGAAATAAGTAAAATGTAAGTAACATCAGTTCAAAATACATTTCACCCAGCTTTACCTGTAATGAATAGTGTTACTAGGTAAATAAGAGTGATTTCAATTTTAACAAAATGAAGTAGGAACAGTCTAGGAAAAATGGTTCTGAGTTGTTAACATTTAGTAACACTGTTATTATTGACATTTCTCAGAAAATAAAATTACACAGATATGGTTTGATTGTATAACATGGGCATTTCACTTCACTATCAGTAAACAAATAAAAAATGGATAAAATGTAATCAGATAGCTAAGTTTTAATATTACAAAGCTGCTGACACAAGAGCTGATACTCACAAGAGAAGGCGGTCAACTTTCGGTCCATCCTGCCTCTGAAGGCCAATAGGAGGGCTATACACTCTCATTGCTCCAACTGCTCAGTTCTGTGCCACAATTATTATTCCCCTTTTATAACTTTCAGGTAGTACTGGTGATTTGTGAACTATTTATAGATATTAACTATATTAAGTTTCTATGTGGAGACTAACATAGGACTGACTCATGTTTCTTAGAATATGTTTTCTCATCATGGCCAAGTCAAATATTAATTATATGAGCAGGAACCAAAAACTATTTAATAATGATATAATAATAAAGGGTATTGGACTAAAAAGAACTAACACTTAGACATTTATTCTACTGACTCTATTAAAAATAAAACTTAAACATAACAGTAGTAATATATAACTTATAAAGCCAAATTATAAGACTTATAACAAAACAGTAATCTTACTAACGCTCACCACTTCTGATTTTGCTCCCCAGAAGCAATTATTTTCAATACTCTGGTACTTACCTCGTTTCTAAATACAGTAATTCATTTAGAACTATTACTTTCAGATTTTTCATATTTAGATGTTATCTACTGACTTCCTACTATACAAATGATTTAATTCCTACATCCCTAGCCCCCCAAAACTTTTTCTTCTCCATTTTTCCAATAAACTCATAACACCACTTTGGATACACCAATATTCACGTATCACATAATTCGCTGCTGATCACACTTACTTTCTAGAACAATTTCTTTCTTACTCTAGTGCTACAAAGTAGTACTTTTTTTATTTGATTCTTTTTCTATATACCTATCCCTACTTCACCCCAGACTCTCCATTAGAACTGTAATCCCAATCAACATAGTTCAACATAGCAGAACCATAGTCAGGTTTTTCTATTCTTTTGTTTTGCTTTCCCTCAGAAACACCCCGTCCGGAGCCTTCAGCCCTCCTGGCACCAACTGGCAACTGCTCCCTAGGTTTTGATTTCACCTTAGTCGAGCTGGGAATTGCCCATCTCTTTCCTAAGGTGGATTTCTTATCTCCTCGATGCTGTCATGGGTTCATCATTCTTGCTTCACTCTTTCATCTTAACGGAATACATCTTCCAATAGCTTCTTAGGAAGTTGTGCAGAAGAGATCTCCTCTCAGGATAGAGATTCTCTCAGGATTTTGAAGCTCCCCCACACCTTAGTCGCTCCCACCACCCCTTACCAAGCATTTGAAATCTTACTTATTCCAGGACATTCTAAAATTCCACAGTGAGAGGCCTTGGTGGGAGGTCTTTGTATTTTTCCCAGTTACTGGGCTGGATTTTTGGCAGGCTTTTTTGACCTAGACCAGAAGCTAGCAAACTGTATACAGCCCTAGGGTCAAATCTGGCTACACCCATTTATTTCCATGTTGTCTATGGTGAGCTACAAAGGAAGGGTCTAGCAAATGACACAGATGGGCCACAAAGCCTAAAATGTTTACTGCCTGGCCCTTCCCAGAAAAAGTTTGCGGACCTTTGATCTAGATGATCAATGAGTTCCAGCAAATTTTCTTGTTATTTATTTGCAAATTCAATTTCTTCATGTTTTTGTTCTCCTCCCCACTCCCCAAATAATAACAGAACTTCTATTATTTGGATGCTGAACCTTCTAATCTGTTCTTCTTACTTTACTTTCTTTCTCATATGCCACCTCTTAGTTTTAGGACTATTTTCAGAGAATAAATTCCTCAACCTTAGTTCTCAAAACTTACATTTATTTATTTATTTATTTATTTATTTATTTATTTATTTTTTTGAGATGGAATTTCACTCTGTCGCCAGGCTAAGGTGCAATGGCATGAACTCAGCTAAATGCAACTTCCACCTCCCAGGTTCAAGCAATTCTTCTGTCTCAGCCTCTCAAGTGGCTGGAACTATAGGTGCGTGCCACCAGGCCTGGCTAATTTTTGCATTTTTAGTAGAGACCGGGTTTGACCATATTGGCCAGGTTGGTCTTTGGAACTCCTGACCTCATGATCTGCCCGCCTCAGCCTCCCAAAGTGCTGGGATTATAGGCATGAGCCACAGTGCGCCGGCTCTTCTATTTCTCAAAAAAAAAAAAAAAAAAAAAAAAAAGGTAGGTAGTTTTTAAAAAAAGTTTCCAAGTTTACTTTCTTGTTCTCTGAGTGATCCATTTAAAATAACTATCAATTTTTATTTCATCAATGAAATATACTCTCCTGGTTCTCTGAAGCTATTGCATGCAGTATATTTTTAGGTTTTCTTCTGCTCCCTGCATTGCATCTGTTTCATACAATTTCAACTCTGTTTTGGTCTTTCTTTTATAGAAGTTGGCCTGAAAGGTTTGATGATCCTTGGCTGTCTGTTCATATTTATAAGTAGCACCAAAATTATCAGAGGCCCTTAAGTAAATAAGCTTCACTGGCAAGGATGAGTGTCAACATCTCTGTCTTCTCTTGGCCATGGCAATTTTCCCAAAGAGGAATCTTAGTTTCTTGCTGGGCTCTACAAGTCTGGCTACCAGTATCTAGGAGCTGAGCAAGGGAAAGAAACCAAGTTGGCCAACTTTCACCTAATTCCTCTTTTCATTTGGCACCTCACCCACATCCTCACAGCTGTGAATTTATAATGCAAACTGATGTTTCTCATTACACATTCCAGTAATAGTATAGAAAAAGGCCAGTTAAACAGCCGAAGTTAACGGACAATTTCACTCAGTTTATGAAGTATAAAGTTGGCCTGAGGGTATTTTATTGTGCCTCTGAAGATTAAATCAAGTTTTAAAAAATGATTTTTATATAAATAACCACACGAAATAAATTTTGGAAATATAATTTCTACTGGGAACCAAACTTCACACTAGATTGTGCTATACATCCTTCCCATTTGCTAGTCTACACAACCGGATCCAGTCATGCACTACTATCAGCTGAAAGAAAGTGAAAACCAGTACTAAGCGTCTATATAAATATTTAGTATATATTTTAGAGTTTTGTAGTATCTTTTTCCAAGTATAGTTTAACCACAGGCAAAAACAGATTGTATGGGATATATGTCAAAGAAAAATGACAAATACCTTTCTTATAATTTGAAATTTACTAAAGTGATAGAAAGCAAGATGCTTTTTTAGTATATCACAAATTCAGGAAAAGAGTTTTAAAAAGCAATTTCTTAGCACAGTATGTAAGGCCCTTACAAGGTGGACACAACCTCATCTAACCATACCATTGGTCCTGGAAGGGAAAGGAGGAAGCGTACTCACATTGCATGTGTGTTTGCATCTCCTTGCCTTTACACGCCTACTCTTTCTTCCTGGAATGCTTTTCCCTTCTATGACTGGAAACTCCTACTTTATTGCCTCTTTAGGCACAGCTCAAAGAGCACCTCCTCCATGAACCTCCCACCAACTCCCAAAAAACACAGAAAATCCTAGGCAGCAAGAAAAGAGTATGTTATCTTAATCAACTCAACAACCTTCCTAGGTAATGCCTTCCCTAGCACCTGGGAAGTCTCTAAAAGGCCGTTTACCAGCTAAACGTCAATAATTTCTCCTCCAAACCATGGTTTAGAGTGGGGGAAAAATTAGGCAAAAGTGAAGAAAATTACTACATTAAAGGTCAAACATATATTTTCTGTCTTATACCCCAAAACCTGCATATGAATTAATTCAGTACCAGAAATTTCTTGACTTTTTATTAGAAATTTTATTGAGATTTCTACTCTCAAATTAGCCCATAATGTTCACTGCAGAGGTAATACTCAAATGTAAAATAAACAATTAGGAAGAAAATACAAAATATTGTGTGATTAAGTTACAGGAATTCAGAAAAGAAGAACATCAGTATGCCTGGAAAAGAGTTTACAGAAAATGACAATGTAGAAAGGATATGAGAAGAACATATCAGAAGAGGTGAATGCCACACACAAATACAGAGGGAAAGATGAGTATGGTGTACACAGAGACAGTCATGAGGGGTGAAACACAAACACGGGGTGAGTTCCTAAATGCCAGGCCAAAGAAGTAAACTGGATGCGAGGAGAGGCAGCCATAAGGAATGCTGAGCAGGGAGATGAGAAGACAGGAGTGTCTGGACCCTTATTCAGGTTGGTAGATTGAGCAGTCCTGTAATCTTCCCCAAAATTCTACTAAAATTCCAGAAACATCATTAAAATGCATTTAAATAAATCCATGACCAAGTAGAAAACTGAAGGTGGTGGTCATTAGTAGGACAAATTTATCATGAGATTTCTAGAAGACAGAAAGGGTAGGAAAGAGTTATATGTTTAGAATTCTTCCCTAGTCTCCTAGAGATTAATATTCAACATCTCTACTTAGATGTCCAGTAAAAACCTGAACCTAACATCCTCAAAATTCATCTCTGACATCCCCCAACAAGGCGTGCTCCACAGTCTTTCTCAACTATTAATGGCAACTCCATCCTTCCCACTAGCTTAGCCTAAAAACCTCAACCCCTCTCCTTCCCTCATACCCCACCATACAATCCACCAAGACATATAAGGATCTGACTTCTCAACACCCACTTCTATTACCTGGTGGAAGCCACCATTATCTCCTGCCTAGTTCACTGCAAAAGTCTCTTAACTGGCTTTCTTGTTGAGCTGCTGTCACAACCCTGTACCTGCCTCAAGTCGTCTCTCAATAGTGTAGGCTCAACAGAGCAGCCTCACTGATTCTGCTAAAATTTTAAGTCAGATCATGCCTATGTTCAAAACTGTACGGTGATTCTCCTTTCTCTCAGAGTAAAGGTTAAATTCTTCACAGTAGCCTGCAAGGTCCTGCATGATCTGACCTCTATTACGCCTTTGACCTCATCTCCTAATACTCTCTTCTGCTCCAGCCTCCACGGCCTCCTTGTTTTCCCTTGTACACACAAGCACCATCCTTCCTTAAGGCCTCTGCATAGAATGCATTTACATAGATATCTGCTTGGTTAATTCCTTCTTTTCATCTCAATGAGATCTACTACCCTGACCAATCTATTTAAACCCACAAGTACTGAGACTAATAAGTAATGGATGGAAAAATAAAATAAAATTACAACCAGCACTTCCCTCTGCCCCTCCACAACATAAAATCCTCTTTACTCTGTTCCATTTTTCCCCATAGCATTTACCATCTTCAAGCATATCATGTCATGTTTATTGTCTGATGAGTTTAAGGCTTTTTGTTCCCTCCACTCCCTCCCCCTTCCCAATATAACTTAAGCATTTAGAACAAACAATGCCTGTGACCTAAATAAATGGAGCAGTGGAGGCATCCATAACCCAGAACACATACTGAAGACGGTCAAAGCAGACATGGGAAGAGGAACCTGGGGAAGATCTAACTTGAGATTAACAAGTAGAGAGAACGGGAATGAGCAGTGCCACAATAATCAAGCTGATTAATAAGTATACACACTGTCCGCAGAACAGCTGTATGTACCAGCTCCTCCCCTGTCCTCCCCAACCCCAGCTCAATGGATGGAATGGCATTTACCACGGAAGACTATTCTTTAAAGAAACTGAAGAAGCTGCCTCAGATGAATTGGGGCTTCCGGTGGAGCTTTAAGTAGCTCAGCATTTGTGCGGTTCTGAGGCCTGCCTGCTCCCCATCCTGGTACTCCAAAGGTTAGCCTGTCAGCCTACTTACTCTGCCCACTTTCAGAGAACTCCCAGTCATGGAAGAATGCTGCCCAGCAGAGAATGATTTTGTATTCTACTACAAAACCCTATAGTAATATCTGAAGATAAATGTGTTACAGAAACAGCCAACACTATTTTCAACTTTTTAGTTAAATTCGTCACATGAAAACCACAGTAGTCACAGATAACTTTATAATTACAAAAGTAAGACTTCTTGAACCATAAAACATTTTGAATTCTGTTAAGTGTATTTACAATATTTTCAACGTACCTTGAGTAGAATTTTTACAAAAAAAAAAAACAAAACAGGTATGAAATTTTATAACATCTCATGTCCAGCATAACAAGTATCTGGTAACTTATTAATGATAGTTGCAAAACTTACTAATATAAGAATAAAAGTTGTGACTCTTAAACAGCTGACAAGACTTAAACACAGGATATTCAGTTTTGTCTTCTGAAGCATGAAGAAAAAGCACAAACAATAACTTGCAAATTTACCTTCTTTGAATTTCCAATTCTTCTTGGGATGGGCCATTTTGAACTTGAGCAGGTAGTTGTGAGTTTTGTCTAGGCAATGTTGGCCCTACAGAGGGAAAAAACATTACAGATGAACATTATCTTCATATCTAGCTGGATAGAGGAGATAAAATCATAAGAATAACATAAAATCATCACATATTTACAAACGTGTCTTCTTTTTGTCTAGCAAAATAAAATATAAGCTTTACATAACACAGAGCAAATGAAAGACTGCAACATAATACTGTCATCATCTCCAGAAGGCTTACTTGAAACAAATGGAAAACATCAACAATAAGGAAAAAGAAACATTTATATATGAAGAGCTTGAGTAAAACAAGTGTTCGATGAGCATCTGAAGAGGCACCTAAGCTTGACATTTTCTAAGACAATGAGACATTCTCTTTGGGGTAATTATTCATGAAGTGGAGAGGGAAAACTTAAATGAAAAATCAGAATTCAAAAACTCACCTAAATAGAACACTGGAAATGAAAAACAGGAGAGAGAGAGAGCATGAGAACCTTATTACTAGACTCCAGTATGCTAAAGCATTTATCAAATTTGCCCAATTTAAGCTGCCATTTTTGTCTAATGGCCTAGCATTTCCAGCACTGGTGAAAACAAACATTTGCTAAACTTCCATATAGTAATTAACCTACTGAACTGAATTTTTTAATGTAACAGGTAATTTTAAGTTTTCATTTAGGGTAAGAAGGGAAAAAAAAAAACTTGCATTCATACAACATGGTTCTGTCATGAGACACTAATGACCATCCATTCCCACATACCATGTACAATGCAGACCTGCTTTTTGCATCTTAGATAGAATGCCACTGAATTATGGGACATCTTAATGTCATTGGATATAAAAATTAAATCTGTCACAAAATGAGATAAATACTGGAGCTAATATATAATACCTAGGGTTAAAACAGAACAATCTTAAAGTCTAATCCAGTAAACAAGAAAGTAAAGAAACAGTAGTTATCTTCCACTCTTGGAGTAGAATATATGAGTAATGCCATACTACATGTATTTGTGAATTCTAGTGTACCAGCAAATGCTCCTAACAGATATTTTGAAAGATTTGTAGACAACTGGTATTTAAAAGTTACGAAATAAATGCTTCTGTGTACTAAATTCTTGTAATCTATGGGCTAATCATGCAAAGTATTTTATAGTAGTGGAGTAGATTTCACAACCGGAAGATTTACTAGGATGTAATGCAGTACTGGTGTATCACAAGTGTGGAAAAACAGAATTAACTTGATCTGAACTTACCTAACTTTTTTTCTCACCTCTTTACAAATGTTTTTAGATTAATCATTTCATTTGTCCTCTAAAGACAAACTGATGACAACTGCAGTGATATATTAGATTTCCTAAGACTCTGCTATTTTGAGAACCAAATAAAGGAAATATAAAAAAAATTAATCCTATGTAATCAATAACCAAAAAAAAAAAAAAATCCAAAACTTTTGAAATTAAATACACAGGTAAATGTTTGTATAAATGAAAATACATGATTGCTGTCTAGCAAACAGACTAGAGTTCTTTTCTTGGGAAATTAAAATAATGATGTAAAAACAGACTCTCCCATTAGGCTATACACGAATGTTTAATACTTTACAGGGAAAAGACCTCTCTTCTGGGGACATACAAAGTGCAGGAGGTGGGGGGTAAATCTGAGGTAGCATAGAATTATTTGGGGAATGTACTTTATATATCCAAAGTACTAAATGTGAGCATTTAGCATGGGCAACACACATGACTATTATGTTTTAACTATTTTTAAAAATAATGTTTACTTGAGTATTTAAGTTGAAAGCCTCAGGCTGCTTAAATAATGAAACAGCTGAATGTGAGTAGGTTAGACTTGTTTAGCATCTACCTCAAAGAAGAATGCAATTGTACTATTCACATCTAGGACAGGTGTTATATATCAAAAGTAATATTAATGAATTAAATTTGCCAATTAAAATCTCAGCTTTAATTCAAACTTATAGATTCAAAAAACGTCAAAATTTCAACTCAATCCTATTTATTTTATTTAACAGGTTTTTAAAAAACTAACACAAGTTTAATGTAACTCACAAAAGCTGAGAAAAGAAAATCTTTTAGCAATTTACAGAACCTGCTTTGGAATATTTCTTTTTAAGCTTTTTAAAAGGTTACTAAGCAAATCTGTTCAGAAAGGAGATATTTTAGATGTGGGTAGTATTTTGTGGCTGTTATCATATAAAAAAAATTTACTACAGTTTATTACTACAGCTGCGATGAAAAGCTTCAAGGAAGATCCTTTTAAAGTGGGGAGAATTCTGATCCTAGAACAACTCTTAACAATTCTTTTCTACATGGTTCTTTGTGATGATAATGGATTTTTGGGCTTTTTGTCTTTCCAGATATCCTTTAAATGGGGTGTGTGTGTGTGTGTGTGTGTGTGTGTGTGTGTGTGCACGGAATCACTCCCCTTGGCACCTTTTCACATGTACATTTAATCTGGTTGTTCTGTTTGTTTCTTCTTCAAATTGTCAGGTTGCAGTAACTAGCACATTGAAATTTATGTGCATTTAAAAATTAATACAAACATACTATAAACATTAAAAGTTCCAGGTAAATATAAACTTAAGGTACACAATTACATTTTTCCTTCTTGTCAAACATTCTAATGGGCTATAAAATTGTTAAGTAATACCAAAGGCACCCCACATGACATGAAGCAGCAACTAGGATAAGGCAGTCTGTCAGCTGCTGCTGTATGTTCAGGAATATAAACATTACTTTACACAGGTCACATTCCTAAATGAGTATCTGTGTTCTCATAAAATGCAAAATAGGTACTTTCATAACCATTTCAGTGGGCAAATGACAATATTTTATGAGCATCATGTGGTGGTTAACAGCCCTTTGGGGAGGGGAAAAAGAGGGAAGAACAACCAAGGTTAAGAAATCAGTGAACCTGCTTTGCTCTTTCTATGTTATCATAAAGAATAGCAGCTGTTTGAGAGTTGTTCTCTCCCTCACAGCCAAAGATAGTGGCTGATCTTAATTTGTCCTGACTACAAGAAGAAGATATATAGCAAAGTTTGTGAGTTACTGTTTGTAACAGAGAAATGTGGCAATGTCACTGATACAGTATCCTATAAATGATGAAAATCAGATCAGGAGACTCTGTAATAGGAGCTACATGTCAGTCTTGCCTTCAATATTGAGTTTTGGTTAAAACACATTTCACTTAATGTCACATTTTAATTTTCACAATTAGCCACAGACTATTTAAAAACACAGGACTAAAAGACAAATCGGTGTTATTATATACACAATACAATCAAGTTTAAACTTAGCAACGTGGTAATTATATTGTTTGCACACAGTTAAATTAAAGGTAATAATGGGGGGAAATCTGCTTTTTAACACATTATTTTACAACTTTAAAGATTCACCTTCACTTAGGTCAAATCAATACTTTCTCTGCAATTGGGTAAAGTATCCATTATTCTGGGTATGGACCTCAACATATTAAGCAGAAAGGTATACAACACTGGGTGGGTTTTCAAAATGAGCTAAAGAGAGTTCTAATAACACAAATATCAATAATCACTCATGGCTAGTTCAAAAGATAGCCCGGAAAAACCCCCAGGAGGAGGCAGAAAAATGAGGAGAAAAAGTTACTGATTACATACTTAATCTGCAGTGTTTAATTGTGGGATCTCGGAGAGAGAGGAGGGATTTACGAACAGCCACACAATAGGTTCACTACTGTAACTGTGACCTCTGGAACAATCCTAAAATATAACTTTAAGTGACTAACAAATACATTAGCCTTTTCTTTTCTTTCCTTTTTTTTTTTTTTTTAAGAAATTTGCAACACGTACTTCTTTGCCTAAACCAGAAAGTACATACATTTTAAAATAATTCTCTTCATAGGTTAAAAAAAACAGTATCATTAGTATTGAGGAGTCACATTAAAAATTCTGAGTCACATAAAGTACATACACAGAGCTGAACACTTTATGTAAAATTGGAGCAATACTGTATATCATTTAATAACTATCTCTCATAAAATAATCTGGCTAGCAAGGTACACATGAGTCAGAAAGGTATATATGAGGTTTCTTTTCAAAGCTCAAGTAATTAAAGATAACTCTTTGGAACTTGGGTTTTTAAAACAGAAAGTTTCAGAAACAAATGGAAATAAAAAGAATTTAGACAAGGATATGTATCTATCTGTGTATACACAGATAGATACGTATCCTTAGGTATATATCTTATTACCTCTAATTTGGGGTGGCTAAGTGACATACCTGGTTTGTCCATGCAAACAATACAAATATGTGCACACGTGTGCATGAGAGAGTGAAAGAAAACAATCAATAAGCCTAAATTCACTCTTAAGTCACAGATCTCTAACCTACTGAATAAAGGAGGCTGTCAATCAGAAATCAACCTATTAAAGCAAGTAATAGCTTACATCTGCCTCACAACATGCATATCTAAAATTAATTCAAGTTAAGCAAAAGTTCCCTTTGCTAAGGCACATTTACATTCCTCAAAACATATTAAGATGGACATAAATTTTTTCTTTAAACTCTAAATCAAAAATTTGCTCCCAAACAAAATAACTAAAAACAAAAATGTACAAACAAACAAAAACCCCTCTCATTTGTGTTGGAAAAGGTGGACGAGAATAGTTTTAAGAACCTAATTCTAACTACTTCTAATCCTCACTAACAAGCCAACTCAGAGCTGACCAAATCACCTACATGAACCACAACAAATATCACAACATAAAAACAATAGCTTGCTATATATCCCAAATGTCACAAACCAGACTATGGCCTAAAAAAACAAAAGTTATGGAAATGCGCAAGTAGCATGTACCACAGCTTGAAAAAGTAATGTAAACATAATGTTGCTTACCACAGAAAATACATCGCAAATTAGTGCTGTCCTGGGTAGCAGTAACCTTGCTCTGGGCTGCAACAGACACCTTGGTGTTAGAAGCTTCGAAGGACAACGGGGCCATCTGAAGAACTTCACATAAACTAAAAGGTGCTTTGAAATGTTCAAAATGTATTTATACATACGTCCTATCTAGATCCTCATCCTGGAAGCTCTGTAATTTAATAAAAACGCATCCTCTTTAACATAGGCTCTTAAAAAAAATTTATGCAATCTTTTTTTTGTGGAAAAACCCTATAAGCAGCCATAGATCAAATGATGCACGTACAACTTAGTTATTTCCTAAGTTATATGGTCAAAGAGCACAACCAGCATTTTAGGGTTATATATTTTTTAAGTCAATGAAGATAAGGTAGAGGAAGTCAAGATCTATGGCCATTAGTGTTAATTTCACAAGATCTATCCTCTCATTTAGGAGAACTGAATCCGAAAAAAAATTAGGCTTGGAAGTGCTTAAGATTAACTCATTCCTACTAGTTGGAAAAAGACCAAAGCCATTATAAACGGCCCACTGCAATAAAGAGTTTTATATTCATTGATACAAAATAAGAGTATCTTTGGTTTGCTAAAAATCAGCTATTCATTTTTTACCAAGCCACAATTTACTATTTTTTTCTCAATATATATACATACTTGACAAAATGTCTTATTAAAAAAGTGTGGCCAGATCAAACAGCCATTTATTTAGGCTATTTACATTAAATTTTAGCTTAAGTGTCAATGAAGTATATTCTTTTTAGGAGAAAAAACTCAATGAGAAGGTGATAATCTATGAAAAGGGGAAGGATTTATCTGAAATCAAAGTGACACTCAAAATTGGGATGAGAAAAACAAAACTTTTTTTTAACTATTACTTTAGTGACATCCAAAACTTTACATCAATAATTTTCTGTAAAATCTTAAAGAAATTCTTTTCAGCATGAGCAAGATTTTCTTTTTCCGTTGGTATTCACCAAGAAACAATTAGTGGTTAAAATGCACTGGGGCTTAAGAAAGCCCACATAAAGGCAAACAAGACAGTGCTTTAGATCTCCTCTAAGACTGTATTATTTAAAACATACAACTCGTGCTAACTAAAAGTTTTAGAAAAATCAGAACCAAACCAATATAATTTAAATAACACACATCTAAAAATTGTAATGTCTTAAATAAGATAATTTTTCATCATTTTTAGAAATTAGATTTAACATAATCCAATTAAGTCTTGCTTTGAAAATATGACATATACTGTATATTTTTTTTGCAAACACAAAATAAGATTGATAAATGTCACCTTTGCTAAGTACTTCCAACCACCCAATCTATTATTAAAGTTGCATGCACAATATTTATTTACAGTAATGACATAAGATATAGAAAGACCACAGGCGTACATATAAAACGTCTACCAAGCTAATGAGATCATTCCACAGGAGATAAACAATTTAGAATATTTTCAATCACTATATTTTAAGTTTAAACTGTTTTTTAAAGATCTGTCTTACCGATGTTTGCAAATGGCTACTTCTATAAAACCTTTATTAAAGAAACATGCCTAGTCTTCAGGTTTTACCCTTCAGTTCCTTTATTCCATATTTAAAGAGGAAAAAAAGCCCCATAAGGACAATTTTAAAAACTTACAAGAAAAACCTGAGAAATTATCTCTTCTTTGACAGCAAAGAAGCTGCCACATCCCATTACCAATCATGTTGGCAAAAAGTCATCTGACAAGTGTCAGAATGCAGGTAAATCATTATTGTTGCGTAAGACAAAATATTTCCAACCAAGAATTCCCAGTCTTTCTCACAGTTTAAACTATTAACATTCTTGCACTTCGTTATCTTTAAGCATCTTCTTTCCAGACTTTAATTTCATACTATCATGTAAAATATTGATCTAAATTCTGATAGGTTGCTTAAATTCTACTGCAGTTTGCATTTCCTGAAGATACTAAATTATTCATTCCATTATATGCATAAGCCTAACAGAACTTCCTGCTTAATACTGATGCCATTAACTCTTTCTTCATTCAGTCAGGGGAGCAGAGCAGAGTAAGGGAAAGAACACTTATTGTCCAGGTTGAGTAAATTCAGTAATACGATGTTTTCAACATAGTTTTTAACACTAGCACTGATGTTACATAGACCTTATATTTTACCTATGAAAGGACATTTCTCTTTAAGTTAGCCATATTAACTTTTTTTTTTTTTTTTTTTTTTTTTTTTTTTGCATGGCTGTCCCTTTGTCGCTAATGCAGTTTTCAAACAGCCATCCTTCAGGCTTACCCCTGACGTTAACATACTTTACCATTAGGTGTTTTGTATGAGCCGGGAAATGCAGAAATGGTTGGGTGAGTTACCAGTAGTGGAAAATGACAGGCTGTTTAGATTTGATTGGCATGACTGTATTTTGTTACTATATATAATTACTATAGTAAACTCTGCATTCATGATTTTTACAACCAGCAGTTTCTCCTATTAGCAATTAGTCCCAAGGCAATTGGTAATGGGGATATGACCCATCCTAGCATTGTTTCTCACGATTAACTGAGATAATGTTTGCTTAAAGACTGGCTTGAATCTGACTTGCATTCTCTGGAAGGCTGGTCAGTTGAGTGGGTGAGTGAGCACAACATCAGCATCTAAATTAGTGGTGTTCACACTTCAGACCATCAATAATGCCCCCAGGTATTTCTCACAAGATTACAAAGTTCTATGCAATACATTTTTGAGACAGTGAAAGCAAATGTGTTTATGTTTGCTCAAAGGTATCTAGAACAGAAGGGAGGCAGATACTGCTGTGGTACAGTTGCTGCATTAAAAAAAAAAAGTTACCACATTGCAGGGCACTGTGCTAGGAGGCATAAGGATTACCAACAGTAAATTTTATTCAAAGCAATGCATTTTTAAAGTGGCATTTTGAAACATTTTCAAAAATATTATTTCAAGTTTTAAAATTTGATAAACTTTTATATATATCAGGAAATGGAGTGCATATATGGCTATACATGAAAATGTACCATCATAAACATCTCCCCCCCCCCTTTTTTTTTAACTCAACCTTAAGGCAAAACTGTACATATGATTGGGTTTTTTCCCATCCTTTATTTCTTGTAATCCTCTCTCAAATTATGACTCAAATGCATTTTATTCCCTTCTAAGCCAATATGAAAATGACTGCTAACAGTTGATAACTTGCTGACAAATTATTCATCTGCACTGGCAATAGCCTTAATATGTTCCTCAGTCCACCATGTTTCGTAAGCCATTTATTTTTAGTTGTGAAATGAATGGCCCTGCCTCTAGCTAAAGACACTTGAAGAGGCAACAAGAAGTTGAGGGGCCTATCATTTACCAATCCTGTCATATCCTAATGCCTCCAAAGGCAAGAGTAACCTGTGTCCTCAGGTTCACTGCTCTGCTTCCTCTTCCTGAACACAGATCAAGACTTGCCCATCAAATGCCCTCCTACCATTTGTTACTAAGGGTATTATTAAGCATATGCTCAGAAAAACCACCACATTCTGGTAGAATGCTACTTTAACACAATTAGCTTCTATCAGAGTGTTTGTTGACTCTTTAATCAGTGCTCTTATCTATTCACTTACACAAACCAGAAATCCACTACCTTTTCTTTTACTCCTATTTAACCAGTTTTCAAGTCCTGTTAATGCAACCTCGTAATTTCTCTCTCCAAATTATCTCCATTGCCACTGTTCTTGTTCGACGATCCCTTGCTTAGTCATGTTCAGGGTGGGGCAACTTGTATCCCAGAAGCTTAACATACATCAGTTGAGGCAGGGAAGAAAATAGTAGCACTTCATTAATTTTTCTCATCCATTTTACTGTTTTTGAAAGTCTTATAATGTACTCAACATGTCAACAACAAAGTACATACATATAAATGATAAACACACATTTACCAGGGGATAAGCTCAAAAACTGAGAGACCACCGACCTAGACAATTACATTAGCATCATCTAATTAAGTTGCCCATTCCAATCTTGGTATCTGTCCCCCTCCCCACAGCAGCCAGTGATGCGTTAATAATTAACCAGATCAAATCATCGCTCTTAGTAAAAACTCTTCAACTGCTGCCCATTGCTCTTAAGATAAATACCAAAATCCAGTGCTTGTCCCCCATGTGATTGCCACATATCTCATTCAATTCCTACTCTATTGCTCTCTAGGATCTAGGTACACTGTCTCTCAATTTCTCAAACATGCTGTATCACCTTTCTTCTGCAGAGCCTTTCTGACACTTGCTGTGCCTTCTACTTCTGATATTCTTTTCTTGGTCAACTGGTATGCCTCTTTTTGTACCAACTAGAACTTTCTGGCAGTCAACACTCAGAGTTACTATTAGCCCTCAGAAAACTAAAATAATTAGTTCTTCTTTCACTAGGAATCTCACTTCCTACTTCAGGTTTTACTGTACATGTTTTTTTCTGATTAGCCACTTCAAGAGATTTGAAAGGAGAGAAGCATAAATATAAAATTAGATAATATCCAATTTCCTAAGAAATATGAGGAATCTGTCTAAAGACTCTCAGGAGAAAAATTTTAGAATGATATTAAAATTATGCAAAAAGCTTCAAACTTATATTTGGGTACAAAAGAAAGAGGGTTTGTTTTGGTTTCTTTCACTCTGGATGCGAGTGGGCAACAGAGAGAAAATAAACCTGGAATAGCCTAAAAGGCTGAAGTTTCAGGGGAAAATGATAAAGGCGCCCAATTCCATAGGTAAAGGTGGGGACATTCAAGGTAAGAGAATACCTCACATCATTTTAAGGAAACATAATTTCACTCTCTTATCCACATGTAAAAAACTGAATCTCCTTTAACCAAGATAGGGGTTTTTATTCTTTAAAAGTATTTTAAAAGACTTTCAAAGACCATGTCTGTTTTCTCCCACTTTTATAGGAGAAAAAAAGAATTAAGAGAAATACAAAGGCACGAGGTTTCTGATAACTAAACTAACATACTTAGGGGTGGGAAAAAATGAAGGCAGTGGAGGTAGGGCAATTTTGGGCAAGAAAACTGAGCCTGGACCAAGAGAATAAACCTCAGACATTTCCACAATTTGGTCAAGAATTCATCCCTGTTTACATTCAATCTGGTACTGAAAATGCTACACAATTCTCCTTTACATAATTTACCAAGTTTTAAAATGTTTATTAAAAAGAAAACAACTAAAGAATCTGAGGAAGGCTTCTTGCTTTGATTTTAATCACTTTAAAAATTCTTAAGATTTAGCCATTACTTTTCACTATACACCACACTCACACAATTAAAATGAGCCAATAACTAAAACTAAGAAAGCATGCCTAGATACATGAATACATGCTTTTTAACTAAGATTTGCTTTTCAAAATGCCATGCATGATAAATGCTACAAGATGTATGAGCCCTGAAAACAGTACACTAATTGAAAGGCAGTCACAAAAAAACTCACATATTTTATGATTCCATTTATATCAAACATCCAGAACTGGCGAATCTTCAGTGACAGAAATTATATTAGTAGTTGCCAGATGCTGGGAGGTATGGAGGAATTGGGGGTAAAGGGACAATGACTTAAGGGTAGAGGGTTTCTTTCTGCTGTGATTAAAAACGTTCTAAAATTGGCCAGGCACGGTGGCTCAGGCCTATAATCCCAGTACTTTGGGAGGCCAACGTGTGCCGATCACGAGGTCAGGAAATTGAGAGCATCCTGGCTAACATGGTGAAACCCCATCTCTACTAAAAATACAAAAAGTAGCCAGGTGTGGTGGCGGGCACCTGTAGTCCCAGCTACTAGAGGCTGAGGCAGGAGAATTGCTTGAACCCGGGAGCCAGAGGTTGCAGTGAGCCAAGACAGCGCCACTGCACTCCAGCCTGGGCGACAGAGTGAGACTCTGTCTCAAAAAAACACAAAATGTTCTAAAATTGTGGCAAAGGTTGCACAACCCTGTGAATATACTAAAACCACTGAATGGTACCCTTTAAATGGGTAAACCGTATGGTATGTGAAGTAAAGCTCAATAAAGCTGTTACGGAAAATAACAAGTGCCATGCTGTGCATCTGTTCTTCATCTCACAATTGTTTATAACACAAAGTTTAAAAATATCCCAATGCCTACTGCTTTTTCCATTTTGAAAAATATTAAGAGGTGATTGGTGGAATTTTCGGTATTTTTATTTTCTTCTTCATGCTTTTCTATACTGCTTAAATTTTTATAAATAGCACATGATTTTATCATCAGAAAAAAAGAACTTATTCTCATTTGAAAAACAAAATGCTATGGAAATTACAGTTCTGTTAACAAGAGTGTTCTAGATGGACGGAGCTCTAACTGGCTCTACTTTGTTTTTTGTTTTGTTTTGAGGCAGGGTCTTACTTCAATTGCCCAGACTGAAGTGAAGTGGTGAGTTCCAGTGCAGTGGAACCTCAAACTCCCAGGCTTAAATGACCCTCCCACCTCAATCTCTTGAGTAGTTGGGACTATAGGTGCATGCCACCACAACCAGCTAATTTTTTAATTTTTTTGAAGAGACAAGGCCTCACTATGTTGCCCAAGCTGGTCTTAAAATCTTGGCTTCAAGTGATCCTTTCACCTTGGCCTCCCGAACTGCTGGGATTACAGGCATGAGTCACTGCGCCTGGCCTAGCTCTAGTTTCTAACAAGAGAACTGGACATAAAGAATGAAGTGACTCTATGAATAACGCCAACATGACCCCAAATGTTTAGAAAGACTGCAAAGCCAGGACCTGAATACCCTTTCCAAACACCAGAGCTGGTTGAGAGAAGGCATACAGTGGCTGTTCTGCCACAACACTACTTTCTAGGAGGAATTAAACCCAAAGGCATTTTTTAGGTCATGACTCTCTCAGTACATATCCATTCACGATGGTTCATCAAAAACCAGGACTGTCCTAGTTAAACAAAGACAGCTGTCTCCTTTTCCATGGAATCATACTGCCCTTGCCTTTCTCTGTCTCTCTGCACAATAATTTCTGGTATTTCAACAAGCTGCTTACCAAGAAGCAATCTCTAGCTAAAACAACACAGGACAGCTAATATTTAAATGACAAAATTGTCCACATTTACTTTTTGAAATTCAAAAATATGTAAAATTCTATTAAAATAGTTTGGTTGAATACATAAAAATCAAATAAACTGGGTTTGTCTCACATGGGATTTACTAAATAGAATTAAAGATGGCCAGGAGCGGTGGCTCATGTCTGTAATCCTAACACTTTGGGAGACTGAGGCAGGACATTGAGGCCAGGAGTTCAAGCGCAGCCTGAGCAACGTAGCGAGGCCTCATCTCTACAAAAAAATTAAAAATTAGCTGGGTGCAGTGGCATGCACCTGTAGTCCCAGCTACTTAGGAGGTTGAGGCAGAAGGATCCTTTAAGCCCAGGAATTCGAGGTTACAGTGAGTTATGATCGCACCACTGCACTCCAGATTGGGCAACAAAGCAAGACTCTCTCTTAAAAAAAAAAAATTCTGTACTTTATTCAAGATTGACAGGAAGCCATGGCAGGGTTATCAGAGCATACTACAATAGTTATGCAAAAACTCACTCTACCATCTTCCTAGCAATATAAGGCCAATTAAATTAGTTACCTGCAAAAGAGACTGGAAAGGCTTGAGGAAAACTTTAAATCAATAGGAAACCAGAGACTATTTCTGAATAAGAAAAAGTAATTCTCTGTTACAATATTACCACAGCAAAGAGCAGGATAGTGTTTGCAAAATAAACTCCTTCATAAAAAATGTATTTCTTCCTACATGAATGACAATGTCATAACCAAATACTCTTGCAATTTTCCAGAAAACAGAAGTCATTTGTTTCTCATGTGAATCATTTCAGAAATTACAAAAGCTCACAGAAATATCAGGTCCACCTTGTAAGAATTATTTTTGGTACCTTTACATGAGTAGCATTCTATATTTGTTTCCTAACTACCATTCTGCACCATTCATAGTACTTACACTGCCTTGTGGATATTTTTGACCATGACTTATCCTCTCTACACAATTAACAGCCCCATTAAGACCAAAAATTTTCAATTATTTGTTTCTCTCATATCACGTAACATAGTACCTTAACAGGAGTACAAATAATTCCAGTTAACTATAGCATTTCTTCTCTTAGATTAGAACAGCATCTACTTCTTAGAAATTCATGTATTAATGAAATAATGCCACAATATTTTTCATATATGAAATACCAACTGACTTCAAAGATACTGCTATTTAACACCATCTTCAAAAGACTCCTTAGAATTTTTCTACCTTGCCTAGATTATGAAAGCAGGAATGCCCAATGTTAACTGAGAGGCAATGCCCCAAAATATGTACATGGGCAACCTGACGGCACTATCACGCTTCCAAATGCAGAAAAGCACAGCCAAGATTAAGCTGTAAAAATCGTGGAACAGGTTTGGCTGCTGCTGTGTGTTGTGAATGGTCTCATCAGACTGGAAGTGGTTCCTGCAATTCATCTCTTATCATCAATGGAAAACAAGACAGACTATTAAAGCCTCTCTTTATTTTTGTTTTAGGAGGAAAAGATTCCACACAGAGGTATCAAAATTTTTGACTATTTAACATCCAGCAAATGCTTCTTCAATTTATGAGCAATAAAGGATAAAAATTCATGAATAAAGATAAAGTAATTACATGCAAATTACTATCCTCATGTAGGAAAGCATGCAAATAACCAGAGATGACATCCTCAGATCATTGTAGCACCACTGAATAAAGATCAAGCCTATTGTAAAATAAGCCTGGAAGAACTGAAGTCACTAGCTGGACATGCATCAGACAATAGATTATAAGGTGCCTAATTGCCAGAGACACAAGGATGCAAAGAAAAGGGAATGAAAGGCAGACAGAATATAGTGTCTGTATGACAACAAACTCCAGGCTAAAATAACTTTCTATAAGACATGAAACCCATATTTATCACAGAAATAGTATCTGCCTCTTTTTAGCCATTTAATCATCCCCACCTTGAAGCAGGACACGATATCTTAAGTTCCACAACGTAAGACTAAATGCTGTGCTCATGAAAAATGAGGCTTCAGGTATGATTACGCTAAAGCAGCTTTCCCAGACAGTTAGTGAACAAGAACTTAAAGGTCACAGAAATTAATATATTAAAATGCATTTATTATAATTTAGTATAAACAATTTACAAATCCACATATATGAATATGTAATTCATATATAATTATGAAAAATCACCAAAAAATCACAAAAATAAAAATCACAAATGTACTAAGACAGAGCTAGAAACAGCTAGTAACAACAGTTAGTGCTATTAAATAGATGGTGGTTACAAAGCTAATTGCTGGGCAATTTTTACATATTAAGCATCAAAAAGGCCATCAGACCTACATTTTCCCTTTCGTTGACAGATGATGAGAGCAATTAGGAATAATTTTTGCCACTTCTGTGACTTGTAAAGTCCCACTTCTGGCCAGCCCTCCATGATGTCTTCGTGGGGGAGGAGAGAAGATGAAATACAGAAAGGAAAAAGACAGGAAGAAAGACTTCTCTGTTACAGTCAAAGCTAGGCATGTCCACCAACACTGAAGGGACAGAAAATATGGAATAATCAAGCCCATCTGACAGACAACCTCTAAGATTTCTTTGCTTTGCTAGGCTGTTTGGAAAAGATAAAAAGACTATACAAATTCCATTCTTAGTCAATAGCTGTCCCTGCTAAGTTGTGACAGTAGTTTTCAAAGGTCTTATTCCTAGGATCCACTTATACTCCTAACAATTATTAAAGACACTAAAGAGCTTTTGCTTATGTGGGTTGTATCTATCATTATTTACTATATTAAATAACTAAATTACATGTTTCAACTTTTAGGAATTCAGTTTTAAAATAACTAAAAAGCAGTTACATAAAAAAATAACATTTTAATGAAAAATAACTATTTCCCAGAACAAAAAATATTAAGTGATTAGAATGCCATGGTTTTACAAATCTCTTTAGCATTTAATACTAAATATTAAATAATAATCCAGACAGCTAGATTTTTTCATTTGCTTTTGTATTCAGTATGCTGTGGCATGCTGTTCTGGCTGAAGTACAATGAAGAAGATCTCTTGAAAGGGTCCAGAGGGGGACCCTCAAGAGTTGCCATGGACCACACTTTTTGAATCCCTGAGTTAGAGGTTTAAATTCAAGATTCCCAATTTTACACCTGATTTAACCCAAAGGAATTTAAAACATGGAGAACCACCAAGAACAAAATAATCTAGGCCTTATTAGCTCTAATGATTAGGACATCTGTAAACTTTCTTTTTTTTTTTTTTTTTTTTTTTTTTAAGACACAGGGCCTCACTGTAGCCCAGGCTGGAGTGCAGTGGCACAATCATGGCTCGCTGTAACCTCAAACTCCCAGGCTCAAGTGATCCTCCTGCCTCAGCCTCCCAAGAAGCTAGGGCTATAGGTGTACGCCATCATGCCCACCTATTTTTATTTATTTATTTATTTATTTGACGGAGTCTCGCTCTGTCGCCCAGGCTGGAGTGCAGTGGCGCAATCTTGGCTCACTGCAAGCTCTGCCTCCTGGGTTCACCCATTCTCCTACCTCAGCCTCCCAAGTAGCTGGGACCACCATGCCCGGCCACCACGCCCGGCTAATTTTTTAAATTTTTTTATTTTTTAGTAGAGACGGAGTTTCACCATGTTAGCCAGGATGGTCTCGATCTTCTGACCTCATGATCCACCCGCCTCGGCCTCCCAAAGTGCTGGGATTACAGGAGTGAGCCACTGCACCCAGCCATAATTTTTTATATATATATATATTTAAAGAGAGGATCTCACTGTGTTGCCCAGGTTGGTCCGAAACTCCTGGCCTCAAGAGATCTTTCCAAAAACACTGAGGTTACAGGCCTGAGCCACCATGCCTGACCCTAGTGAGAAGAGAATCAGCCTGGCCTGAGGTCTGTAAACTTTAAGAGGATAAGCTACTATCAAATATTCACTCAAACTTTCCTTTTAGTGACTATGAATTATTAGATATAATTTCAAGCATTAATCAACACAAATATTAGAAGATAAAGCTATAGTCATTTTCTGGTCCCAATTCCAACCCAGAACTTCAAGGTTGTTCTTGTATGTAAATGCAGGATCAGAAAACAGAAGCATAAGGGGAGGGCAACGAAAGAGAACAGAAGAGAAACATCCTTCCAAGAGAGTCTGGCCCTAACACATCCACGGTAGGTAAAGAATACCTAAATACAGTCCTTGGGAGAACTGATATTAGTTACTCAAACAATTTTCCTTAGAGTTTAACTGTTTCACAACCCTGGTTGAGAAAGGCTAAGGAAGGGGCTGAAAATTGAGGCTTTGAGGTGTAACAGGTAGGCTACAGGATCTGGAGGCCTAATTCAGTAGCTCCCAACCTTTTCAACAGCTAGAAACCCTTTTATACTGTAATTAACCCCCTTGAACTCAATATTTAGAGTGAATCTGCCCAAATAAAGTATATTTACCATTAATCTTAAGAAATTAATGAAGTTTCTTTTGTCACATTGTGAACTATTTAAAGCCAGAATTGTGTCTATGTACCTTTCTTTCTAAAACCTGGACTAAGGCTTACAGAAAAACTCAAGCTGAATTACATTTTCATTTTTACCTGTTTCTCCCAAAGTACTGATTTTCTTCATATAGTAGAAATAATTTTAGGTGTCACACACATTACATTCAAACATACATGATACTCTCCCGGAGGCCTCTTTTTTTTTTTTTTAAGATGGACTCTCGCTCTGCCGCCCAGGCTAGAGTGCAGTGGCGCGATCTCGGCTCACTGTAACCTCCACCTCCTGGGTTCAAGTGATTCTCCTGCCTCCGCCTCCTGAGTAGCTGGGATTACAGGCATTCACCACCATGCCCAGCTAATTTTCTTATTTTTAGAAGAGACAGGGTTTCACCATGTTGGTCAGGCTGGTCTCGAACTCCTGACCTCATGATCCAACCGCCTCAGCCTCCCAAAATGCTGGGATTACAGACGTGAGCCATTGCACCTGGCCGAGACCTCTATTATTAACATGTGAGAATGGGTAGCCAGAATTCTTTCTTAATGAAAAAGTTACGAAGTACAATCAGAACCACATTAGTTTTCTGTTTAAATTCACCTCATTCTACCATTGTTTGAATTTTCTTCTCTATTTCTGCCTCTACTCAGGAACTGAATGCTTAACTTACAGCCTTCAGCAGCTCCCTTTTCAAACCACAGCTAGCTTTCTGGAGTACAGCTTTGCTCACATTATCACTCTTGCTTGACAACTTACACTGAATCTCTATCACCCAAAGGCCCTCCTTGATCACCTACCTTTCTGAATTTATTCCCACCAGGCCAAATAATTCCCTGCTCTACAAACACAGCTTATTCTTCCCACTCTTTGTACATGTATGCTATTCCTCAGGCCTGATATGGCTTTCCCCTTTGTCTTCCCATGCCTACAGTATGCCCAACTTTCAAAATCCAGACCTGAAAGTCAGCTCATCACTAACATGTTCCCAGCTGCTCCAGTGAAAAGGCGGCTCATTCCCTTCACACACCCAATACAGTATGTTATCTGTCCTCAGACTGGGTTTCTCTTGTATGTTACGGTTGTGTCTTATTTCCCCTGTGAGAGGAGAAAGAAGATCCATGAGGACAAGACTTGTGTCTAGTTTGCCCTGGTATACAGATGCACTCAAATGATGGATGAATTAATTTTTCTATAGGAAAAAAAAAAAACCACCCAAAAGATATGTCTTTACTGGACAGTTAAGACAAAGCAGATGTTGGAGAAAATTTGTAAGTCTACCTTTTTTTCCCCCTCTAAGTTAATCCACATAGAATTTTCTTTTTTTTTTTTTTTTGGACATTAGCATTCAAAATAACATTTTATAGTTTAATACTATGCCATTGCCTTGTTTAATTCCCATGATATCCTGACATAAATATTCTCATGATTCACATTTTATAAATTAGGAAATAGCTTTAGAGAAGGCAACCTGCCACCGGAGGAAGAGACAGAACTAGAGTCTTTTGACTCTAAACTCAAGTTCTTTCTACTAAATCACAATAAAGTAACATTTTACTTAAAAACACAAAACTAAAAGTAAATTCAAGTTTTCTCTTTCCTAATTTCTCATTCTAACTAACTTCCCTCAAAGGCATTGTTAAAAATGCTTCAAAGATCTTGAATTGAAGGCCAAACTCAATAAAAAGAAATGGCCTAAAGGCTCAAAAACCCAATCCTCTTTGTGCCTCCCTTTCTAGGTATGGACAACCTGGGGAAATCCCATCTCTCCAGGTCAATCCTCCTAATTGGAAATTGGGAGTAACAACAGACATATTAACCTCACATTACTGTGATTCACAAAAGGGGACAACTGTGAGAGGTAAGTATGAGAATAAAGGAGAGCAGGCAGACATACAAAAAGACTGTCTCCATCTACCCAATCCCCAAACCTGTTAGTCATTTAATACTTAATGAACAGATTTTTTTTTTGAGACAGAGTTTTTGCTCTTGTCACCCAGGCTGGAGTGCAGTGGTGCGATCTCAGCTCACTGCAACCTCCACCTCCCGGGTTCAAGCAATTCTCCTGCCTCAGCCTCCCGAGTAACTGGGACTACAGGCGCCCGCCACCACGCCCAGCTAATTTTTGTATTTTTAGTAGAGATGGGGTTTCACCATATTGGCCAGGCTGGTCTCGAACTCCTGGTCTCAGGTGATCCGCCTGCCTTGGCCTCCGATAGTGCTGGGATTACAGGCATGAGCCTGCCGAACCCAGCCGAACAGATAGATTTTATAGGGTTCAAAATGTTATACCCGGTCATACAGATAGGTTTTATAGGGTTCAAAATGTTAATCCTCCAATAAGATTAGTTGTTTCGCAAAGCTAAACTAAAAAACTTTGTCCAAGATTATCTTTGGGATTCTTTTCAGGTCCAAATTTTTAAGATTTCATGAAAGCATTAATAAAGAACCCCAAATGCAGTATATCCAGAACCAAATGTGTTATCTACAGCACAGTATTTCCTCTTCTACCCTCTTCCACTCTGTCTCTGGTTAACAGTACCATCTTTATCGGGGTCCCAAACTGACACACCTGGTCATCATTTTAAAACACTGTTCTCTCCTTCCTGGCCTGCCCATTACATCTTACTGACAAAGAGAAAAGAGGTTGAGTTCTAAGATCTCGGTACAAAAGCCACTAATGCCACTATCTAGCTGTGGGTCCTTGCACCACTACAGTGACCTTCCGTAAGTGCCAATCTCATTTCTAAAACAAGGATAATACCACCAACCTTGTAGGGTTGTTATAAAGATGATTGGTTATGTATATGCCAGATTAAGACCAGGCACACAGAAGGTGACCAATAAATAGATCACTATTCCTGCCTCAGAATGGCTTTAATTTCTATGTGAGGACAAAGGTAGAAAGCTAGAACACTGCCATGGCAGGTATAGCCAGCACTAAATGAAAGCTGGTCACCTCCTCTTCATTCTGCTCCTCTCCTCTACTTTGTCAGTTCAGGCCTCATCTTTCTCACCGGTATTATCACAACAGTGTCCTGAATTGATCTTCGTGCATGTAACTTGCATGCTCCCCACACTTGTCCTAAAGCACAAACTTGATCATATCAATCCTTTATTTAGCATCCTTCGATGACTCTTCACCACCTCCATGATAAAATGCATACTCATCAGCACCAGGCCCTTCCCAACCTTATCTCTTGGGATGCCCTACTCCTGACCCCCACCACATAAATTCTCATGTCCAAGCCACATCATAGTGTATTTGTTATTTCCCGATTGCTCCATGCTCTCATGCTTCCAAACCTATCTAGAATGTTCTATCACTGATGAGCCCTCTCCATTCTTAAAAACATAGCTGAAACATCACCTTCTCTTCAAAGCTTTCTCTGACCCTAGAATTTTCTTTGGTATTCCGAAGGCCTTTCTTCATACTACATTTGCAAGCCGTATCCTAATTTTGCTGGCCTTGTTTCTGGCAGCTCTAGCCCAACTGTGACATCAGGCAAGGGACAGGATTTATCTATCATTTTCGTATTATTCCCAGTGCCTAACACAGTTTGTAAAAAATACATTTTATTGAAAATATTTTTGTGATAAGTTTAATATTGTTTGCATTAATATCAACAATCTGAAAGACTAAAAAACAAAACTGTCACTATAAAGTATTTCTAGAAACTATTGAGATTTTTTTTAATCCTATTAATTCCAAACATAAAAGAGATTTTTAAATGCTGTGATAAAACTCATACAAATGCACATATTGGAAGGTACGTCAGGCCAAATTATCATTAAAAAATGAAATCTCAGTATTATAAAACCTGAAGAAAATTTCATCCATAAGGAAGGTATGACTTTTGACTATGTTCTCACGTTCAATAGATTAAAAAATAAAACCCAGCAAAAGTAGTCTTTTAGATAATGGTAAAATACTTATTTTGGGGTGTTCTTTTTGAAAAGGCATGTTTCATCTTGGCTGAGAACAAAAGCAGTGGGATTATCTTACGGGTTATGCATATAATTTTCTTTTTTTTTGGATTTAAAAAATTATTTCCTATTTTCAAATGATGTAAACCTTTTACAAAAATATAACAGTTGGGCAACTTTGCCTCCACCAACTATCACAAAAATTAACTTTGTAGTTTATATAATCCATAACTATTACCTACAAAAATCTATAAATACTGAATAATAGAGAAATCAAAAATATCACTTTAGGTAATACACCCATTTAAAATTGAATCCATTTCCATGGAGAAAGGGAAAAATACACAGTAGCATTTGGTATAAAAGGAAGAGCACTAATTCAGCTCTTTTTCAAAAATGTTAGAACATGTGATTTGTGTTTTTTTAACTTCCAAATATAACTCACTGTATTTAGCACCTTCTGTACTTTCCAGTATATTAGATAATTGCATACCAAGTTAAAAACAAAATAAAGGAAAACATTTCTGCCACCCACCATTTTCATTAAAAAAATGGAAGTATTACACAAACACACAGAGCACCTCGTAAAGGTTGGTATGACTAGCCCCCCAGAAAACTGTTTTTTATAAATTTTAAAAATTTGAGGATTTAGGGGACATGGGAGAAGAGGAAATGAGAATTATGTGATTATTGGTTTTAACACAAAACGTGAGCTAGTAATTTTCAAATTCAGTTCTAGAGAACCATGGAGGTGTCTCAAAGGTTGCAGATCCTGAACCCCACATCAATTAGAGAAGCTCCATATTTTTTGTCCATTTATAGACTGAACTACCAAATATCTCATTTGCACAAAAATCTCCATAACTTTTAAAAGTCTGAAAAATCACTGAGAAGGATTAGCCGATGACAACCGTGGATAATATTGATATTAGCACCTAATAAATAAAAATACAAACAGAAATGTTTTATATGGAAAAATGTTTTACAAAGTGGTAAAAACATTAAGAAACAGGCAAGACTAGTATTTGTAGTTACTTTATCAATAAGTTTATTCTGCTTCTCATCAGTTTTATCAGGCTACAGTTTGTAAAGGGAAGGGACATGTAAGTTAAGCTTTTTCAACTTGCTTTTGGAAGAAAGACAGTAGATGATTTCAGCAGCGAACTGGCTGTGAACCCAAAGCAAAGATTTTTGGCAGGGTATGACCAAGCTGAGAGGCGACATTAGTGGGTATGTTTGTTTAGATAAAGGGGAGGTGGCCCATATAATGTTGGGGTAGGGTACATAGCTTTTCTACATTGGAGAATCTGCGTAAGAAATGATATCTATTCCCAAGAACACTCCTGATTCTTAACATCTTACTCTCTCCTATGCTTCTACTTTCACACTAATTAAGGCCATCAAAAATAAGAAATAGTACTTAACTACAGTAATTTATGAAAAGTCATTTTCTAAGTAAATCAGACTATTTAGAACTCAGCCATTCTATATGCTTTGTTTTCCATGATGAAAAAACTACAGAACTAAAAGCTTCCTTGCCAGTGACCTGATCCACAATACCAGGAGGAAGCTGTGACGGACTCATTTCTTCCATTATCTCTCTTTCCTCAGCCCCTAGTATGAGTGGTTGAGATTGTGACTGAGAAAAGAATAAAGTACCAAAATCATCTAACAAGAATCCTATTTTTTTCCCACACTAAAATGCTTGTGTAGCTTATGAAATGATGGTCGATTTTCCTATTTGCCAAACTTTCTATAATGTGGAACATTGTTTCTTAAAGCTTATTACTTTACAATAGAGAATGTAATTGCGTCTCTCCACATTGATTCATTAATTTGAAAAGATCAAGATAAAAAAAAAAAAAAGGCTGTGCACGGTGGCTCACGCCTGTAATCCCAGCACTTGGAGAGGCCAAGGTGGGCAGATCACTTGAGGTCATAAGTTTGAAACCAGCCTGGCCAATATGGTGAAACGCCATCTCTATTAAAAATACAAAAATTAGCTGGGCATGGTGGTGAGTGCCTGCAATCCCGGCTACTTAGGAGGTTAAGGAGGGAGAATCACTTGAACCCGGGAGGCAGAGGTTGCAGTGAGCCAAGATCGCGCCACTGCACTCCAGCCTAGGCAACAGAGCTAGGCTCTTGTCCCAAAAAAAACAAAACAAACAAACAAAAATCAGAAAAAAAAAAAAAACCAAAAACTACATTAACTGGCATTTGCATTTTGAAATCAAACCATATGACTACTCATTGATAGAAACAATCCTTTCCATTTGGCTAAAAACTAAAAATCAAAAGTCAATGACAATAATAATAATGTTAACTACTTTTAAAAAAGGAACATTTAGTTCTTAACATAAGTTCCTAATATCAGTAACATTTAGTTCCTAATATCAATGGATACTCTTTTGAAAGTTCAGAAATAAAAACAATGCTAGTTTGTTCTGAAACATGGGAAATTCAAATGTCATACATCTACTCTCCAAACTTTGGTACCTTAATTATTTATCATGTAACTGACCCATCCAACAAGATATTAAGAATCACAATTCTAGTTTTTTCTCTATGGTAAAACTACGGTAAATGAAAAGCAATTCTATGCCTATGATAGTATGCCAATAAAATACTGACACCTGCAAGAGAAGTACAGAGACTCAGAGAAATGACCTACATACAAGACCGTACAGACTTTCCTATGCTATTTTCTGGACTTAGAGACAAACCAGGCCAAGTTCTAGTGGTTTATTTTCTCAAACTAGACACAATATGCAAACTATGTATAAGTTATGTATTGATATTAATTTCCTTAAAAGAAGATCTGATACAAAACATCTAAAGCCATAACAACTTTAAGTTTTTGCAAGATCTCAAAATGTCTTCTTGCTCTGAAACTAGTATTTGACAGACTAACACATGAGCTAGATGCTTGAATCCTTTTTAGTATATGGCAACATATAAATTTTTAATGTATTTATAACAGATTTTGATATTCTATACTTTCAACAAAGTATCAAATTTTCATCTGACTGCAACTCCTTCCTCTTAAAATATATATTGATTACAGTACATTTATATCATTAAAATCATTACTAAATATACAATATAGGCAAGAGTAATCATATTTGTGTTTTTATACGTAACAATTATTTTCTGATTATAAAATCTATCTCTTCAAAGAAATAACCACACACTGGTACATTTTTCTATTTTTTTAAACCAAGACAAAACTAAGCTTATCCTTGACATATATATAGTTTTTAAAAACTGGGATTTTTTAAAAAAGTGATTTCTACATATCTTTCTAACCAATATGCATTATCAGAGGAGATGCAATTCATGACTTGTACCACCTGAGGGCACTCCTAAAATCTTTAAAAAACCAAGAATCACATTTTTACCTACTAGGAAAAAGACCTAGTCCTACTTCAAGTTCATGGTTTGAAAAACAACTTTCAGAAAACATGTGTTTCTTTACACAAAGATAATAAATAAGCATAATTCCTATCCACTGCATAGTCTCTGGGCTTCATGTACTCTCAACAAAAGTGTTTCTAAAGCAGGATGAAACACATCTAAATACTTCAAATAAAAAGGTTACAAATTAAAGAGAACTAAACAACTCACAGGACTGTCTTTCTAGATTATACATTTATCATCAGTAAAAAGTTGATATTTCTATAGAAAATAAAAATTCAAGAACTACTTCAAATATATACAAGATCTAAAAGTTAACAAAAAGATTTGCTCTTTAACATATACATGGCACTTCAGATCAAGAATACAAGTAAACCTTCAGTTTTGCTTTGTCTCTGGAAAAAGAAAGAAAATACAAGTAAACCATGGGCACCTTACCTGTTTCCTGTGAATTTAACACTTCTAAGGCATGCATCATGGCACTTGCGAAGACATTGGCATCCTCTTTGCTGCCAAAGTTGAGACCATACACCTGTCTAGCATCTCGCCACTGGTGGAAGGTCTGTGTAGCTTGATTGTACTTCAATCCTTTAGGAATGGCACAATTTATCACGACCTAAAAAATAGTAAGTCTTTATAAAGTCAAACCAATAATTGCAAAGTCAAGGATGTCAACAAATGCTGACTATATATTCATTCAAATGTGTTCCTAATAGACCTTGACAAAAATGGTTTAAACAATTATCTAGGGTAAAATCTACAGAAATATCAGTCTAATAGAAGTTAAGCTTTTTGCTGATTACAAAGGTCTGCCATAAAACAGTAAATCAGCAAAACAAAACAAAACAAAATCTATTTTCCTCATTAAATATATTTTAACTTGTTTGCTGAAGTTTTACAAATACAAAAAAGTATACACAACATACAAGTGTATCTGTGAATGTTCTCATGAAGTCAGTACCCCAATTAAGAAATCAAACAGCAACACCAGAAGCCCATCTTAATTCCTCCCACCTCCCAAAAGGTACTAGCCACACTTCTAACATCATAAATTACTACATTTATATGAAATCCAAAACCAACGTATCAATCTGAGGAGGGTCTTGAGTATCTATAGGGGTCTTAAGTATCTTTCATTAGATTTATTTTCTATTATTAATCAAGTTTTGTAGGTTTTTAGATTTTATAAAAATGGAGTTATACAACATGTATTATAACGTATCTGCTCTCTTATCCTCAAAATTGTTTGTAAGAGCCATCCACTTGTTGCATGCAGCTGTGGTTTGTTCATTTTCATTGCTGTATGGGTAGTCCTTTGTATAAATCATGCTTATTTAAGCATTCTCCCATTAATGAACATTGAGATTATTTGCAGTTTAGATTATTAAAAATTGTGATGTTATGAACTTTCTACTGCATGTCTTTTGGTACAAACAAGCATTCATTTTTGTTGGGCATATACCCAGGAGCGGAAATATCACAGGACATGTGTATGTTCAGCTTTAGTAGAAAATTCCAAGTAGCTTTCCAAATTGGTTCTAGTAATTTACACTTCCACAAGAGTATACAAGAGCTTGTGCTACTTCCACATAACTATGCAACATTACAACTGGTACTATCAGTCTTTATTTTAGCAATTCTGGTGGGTATGAATGCTTTATCACTGCAGTTTTAGTTTGCATTTCCCTGATTTTTATTAGCTATCTAGATGTCTCTTTTTGTGAATATCTGCTTGAATTAAGTCTCTTGCCCATTTTTCTCCCGAGTTGTCAATTTTTTTTCTTCTTTGATTTCTAAGCCCTTTATATATTCTAGATATGATATCATTGTTGGTTATCTATGTTGCATATATCTTATGCTATTCTATGAATCACCTTTTCACTCTTAACGGTTTCTTGATGGATTTAAGTTCTTCACTTTGATTCTGTTCAAATTAGCAATCTTTTTCTTTATAGTTACTGCTTTAGTGCTGTTTAAGAAATGTTTCTCAATCACAAGATCATGAAAATATTGTCCTATATTATCTTGCAAAAGCTTTATTATTTTACTTTTCACATTTCTATCCCCAATCCAGCTGGAATTGGTCTGTGCCTATGGTGTGAGGTAGGGATCAAGTTTGCTATTTGTTTCAATATGGCTGTAAAAATGATCCAGCACTATCAATGTGCTACAGGTTTGCCTGCAGCACATAAATTAAGTGTCTATGTGGCTCTATTTTCTCCTACAGATCAATATGCCTTTTTGCCAACTCTACAATGTCTTAATTGTTGTAGCTTTATACGAAATCTAGATGACCATTAGAGTGTGTCTTCCTGTTTCATTCTTCAAAATTGCTTTGGCTCTTCTTAGTCCTTTGTGTGTAGCTAGTTTTACATTCTGATTATCAGTTTCTATCAAAGAAATTTTGGGGACGTTGAGGTTGCATGAAAGCTAACATATCAATCTGAGGAGGTTCTTAAGTATCTTTATGGGGGTCTTGAGTATCCTTCATTAGATTTATTATTTTCTATTATTAATTGAGTTCTAAGTATTAGAATCTTCTATTATTCCTAATAATTTACATTAAGGTTTTTTCCTCTAAATACACAACCATGTAATCTGCAACTGACAGCTTTATTTCTTCCTTTCCAATCCATGCACGATGTATTTATCTTCATACACCTACTAGAAATCACACTACAATGCTGAAAAAAAGTGTTCATAACAAGTATCTTTATTTCCTGATTTTAGAAGGAAAGCTTTCTCAATTAAACCGTTAAAAGTATGATCTTTCACACCAGGCGAGGTGGATCACGCCTGTAATTCCAGCATTTTGGGAGGCCGAGGCAGGTGGATCACTTGACGTCAAGAATTCAAGACCGGCCTGGCCAACATGGTGAAACTCCAGTCTCTACTAAAAATACAAAAATTAGCCAGGCGTGGTGGCATGTGCCTGTAATCCCAGCTACTTGGGAGGCTGAGGCAGAAGAATCACTTGAACCTGGGAAGAAGAGGTTGTAGTGAGCTGAGAGTCTGCCACTGCACTCCAATCTGGGCAACAGAGTGACACTCTGTCTCAAAAAATAAATACATACATAAATAAATGACCTTTCATGTAATAATCTTATTGACACCTTTTATCTGGGGAGAAACCCTCCTATTACTTGACAGCTAAGGGTTTCCATCATGATTGAATACTGCATTTTATCGAGTGCTCCCCAACATACCTTGAGGTGACTGGCTCTTCTGTTTTTTATGCAGTTAATTACACTGATTATTTTCTAGTATTCAACCAACCAACCTTACATTCCTAGGATAAACAACATTGGTCCCCACATATCAATTTTTATAAATCTCTAGATTTGTTTGATAGTCCTCTGTTTGAAATTTTTATATCTACTTTTATGAATGAGATTAACCTCACTATTGTATTCATGTATTCATTGTATTAATGCCAGGTTTTGACAGCAAAGTAATGCTGGACTTAAAATGAACTGGCACTGTAGAGTTGGCAAAAAGATAGGCATCCTGTTTGTGTATTCTCTGGAAAAAAGTATGTAATACTGGTGTTCTTTAGTTGTTAAAGGTTTGGTTGAAAAGGACACCACCAGTAGAGCCAGCTAAACGAAGTTTTTCTTCCTTTTACTTCTTTTCATCATAGTCTTAATTTCTTTAAAGTGTTTTCCTAAGAATTTCTACATCTACATTTTCAAAATTACTAAAATAAAGTTGCTCAAAATACCCCCCTTAATCACTTAAATGTCTCTAAGATTCATAGTGATGTCGCTTCTTTCTTCATAATGGCTATTTAAACCATTCTCTTTTTTTTTTCCAAGAGCTGTCCCTCACAAGGACTTTAGAGACAAACCTCTCCTTAGTGTGTTTCCTTTCTATTGCATTAATTTTGGCTCTTATCTTTATTGTTACGCTCTTTCTATTAATATGTTATATGGCTTTAATGGTCTATTCTTTAATTTCTTGAGATGCATCCTGAGTCTGGCTGAAAAGTCAACAATACTTATTTTCCAAGATAACATTTCAGCCTCTAAATTTCACTTTAATCAGAAGTTTAGTAGCATTCTACTGGTGTTAATATGTGGCATGTTCATCATTATTTAGCTCAACTAATTTTTCTTATTTCGTTGTGATTTCTTCTCTGACTCATGGACTATTCAGAAAGGTATTTCTTAACACCTACACCTATGGGATTCTCTATTATCTTACTTCCAGATTAATTCTGCAGTGACCACACACTTTGTATGATTTTAATCCTTTGAAATTTGTTGACACTTTCTTTAGGGCCAAGCATACATACAATTTTGAAATTGTGACATGTACATTTGAAAGGTATGTGGTATATATGCCAATTAGGGTAGGGAAGTAATTGTATTGTTCAAACCTTCTATATATTCTTACAGGCCTTTTTTTCTGACTGCCTGTTCCATCAGTTACTAACAGAGGTAAGTTAAAGTCTCCTGCTGTGATTCGTACATTTGTAACCAGAACAAGAGAAACTTTGACACCTCTGGTTCCAAAATGGCAGCGCAGAAGCAAGCTATGGCAAAAATCGCAATTACTTTTGCATCAACCTAACAGTTCTCTACTCTCCCCGCTCCCTCCAACAAAACAAAATCAAGTACACAGCACCAAAATTATCACCAGCAATATCCCACAACTTAAATAGGAGTAGGACACAGTTCCTGGAGACACAAAGAAATAAAAAAGCTCTCAGCAGACAGTAAGATAATCAGACCTCCATATCCACAATGGCCCTCCACACAGCCTGCTGGCACCAAGCATGCAGAAATCTTCCCCCAACTCACGCCTTCTACACTGGAAAAAGTGAGATCAAGATAAACAACAAACTTTTCCACCATCTTGGGTTCATGGCAAAAGATCCATCTGTCATCTCAAACCATGGGAAGCACTGGGAGTTCCAGAAGGGAGAAATATCCCTAAGAACAGCCAGAGACAAAGTGGGGAAGCAGGACTAGCCCAGAAAGTCTGCTCTGTAACCTGGCCAAAGGAGACACTGAGTCCAAGTGGCTGTTCAGCAGCACCATGCTGTTGGAGGTTTGTTCCACAGGTCTCCTGGGCATGAACCCCTAGCCAGCCTTCCCACACTACCAGGACATCCCCATTGGGACCTCCTCAATTTGAGATGGGTAGCACTCTGATTGTTTACTAGAACCTAGGCAAATCTGAACTTTTTTTTTTTTTTTTTTTTTTTTTTTTTTGAGATAGGAGCTACCCCAAGGCTGGAGGTAGCTCATGCCTGTAATTCCAGCACTTTGGCAGGCCAAGGCAGGTGGATCACTTGAGGTCAGGAGTTCAAGACCAGCTTAGCCAACATGGCAAAACCCTGTCTCTACTAAAAATATAAAAATTAGCCAGGCGTGGTGGCACACGCCTGTAATCCAGCTACTTGGGAGATTGAGGCAGGAGAATCACTTGAAACGGGGAGGCAAAGGTTGCAGTGAGCTGAGATCAAGCCATTGCACTGCAGCCTGGGTGACAGAGTGAGACTCTGACTCAAAAAAAAAAAAAAAAAAAAGATTAAAACATTATGCACATTTTACTATAACGTAAGGCTGGAGTGAAGTGGCTATTCACAGGCACAATCATAGGACATGACAGTCTTGAACTCCTGGTCCTAGGCAGTTCTCCTGCCTCAGCCTCCCGAATAGCTGGGACTATAGGCACAAGCCACTGTGCCCACCCTCCTGATGTGGTTTTTATAAATATTGGGGTAAGGGTGTCACGATTGTTTAGGAGATACTAGAAACCCAAAGCTACTAAAATTTAACATTATCAGAAAATTGGAAGACCCTTTTAAGGCAAATCAATATCCCTGCTTGGCAAATAGCTTAAAATGGCAGACAAGAGAAAAGATGTGTTACATCGACTTTTTCAATTGTTCACAACAGAATGTTAGAAAAAGTTGTGGAAAATATTACTAGGATCAAAATTATATAAACTACTGTTTCATTTTCCCAATATAAAAATTTTAAATCTGGGGCCAGGCGTGGTGGCTTACGCCTGTAATTCCAGCACTTTGGGAGGCCAAGGTGGGCAGATCACGATGTCAAGAGATTGAGACCATCCTGGCCAATATAGTGAAACCCTGTCTCTACTAAATATACAAAAATTAGCTGGGCTTGGTGGCACGTGCCTGTAATCCCTGCTACTCGGGAGGCTGAGGCAGAAGAATAGCTTGAGGAGGTTGCAGTGAGCACAGATCACACTCCAGCCTGGCGACAGAGCAAGACTCTGTCTCAAAAACAGAAACAAAAAAAAATTTTTTTAATCTGAATTAATTCTTTCACTCATCTAACCATTGAGGATAGACAGTACTACAAATAATCTTTAAAAGTATTAAAATTAAGTATTTTCAGGCTGGGCGCAAGGGCTTACACCTGTAACCCCAGCACTCTGGGAGGCGGAGGCGAGTGGATCGTGAGGTCAGGAGATCAAAACCAACCTGGCCAACATGGTGAAACCCTGTCTCTGCTAAAAATATAAAAATTAGCCAGGCGTGGTGGCACATTCCTGTAATCCCAGCTGCTCGGGAGGCTGAGGCAGGAGAATCGCTTGAATCAGGAAGGTGGAGGTTGCAATGAGCTGAGATGGCGCCACTGCACTCCAGCCTGGCGACAGAGTGAGATTCCGTCTCAAAAAAAAAATTAAATAAGTAAGTATTTTCACTTAATAACTACTTATTGGCTGTCCACTGAGCATACTGTCAGGTTTGGACTACATCATAATCCTAAATTCTGTGCTTCAGATCCAGTGAGCTTGAGTCTAGCCTGGAGGTGATATTCCATCTTACACATGCCTATCCATTTTTAGCCTGACCATAACAGAGTAAACACTGCAGTAAACACCCACACTTCCTTGTGACCTGGCTCAACATCTTATCCTGTCTATGAGGTCATCCATGACCCTTTCTCCTATCTTCTCAACAAACTGATGATGCTTTTATGCCCTCACTGTGCTCTATTCTATACTTATCACAACTGAAACATTTAACTGGGGTTCTTTGCTTATGTGCTTAACATCCCCATCCTGCCTCAGCCTCCTGAGTAGCTGGGATTACAGGCGCGCGCCACCACGCTTGGCTAATTTTTGTATTTTTAGTAGAGACAGGGTTTCACCATGTTGGTCAGGCTCTTCTCAAACTACTGACCTCGTGATCCGCTCGCCTTGGCCTCCCAAAGTGCTGGGATTATAGGCATAAGCCACTGCACCCAGACAACATCCCCATTCTTTACTGCATCTTTCATTCAAGGTCAGGAACGATATTCTAATATAAAACCCAAGCATAGTACCCATAAGCACTTAATAAATGTTAGGTTGGAAAATGAAGTATTTTAATATGCTTATATAATATATTTATATAATTGTACATATTCAATTTTACAAGTAAATAGTGGGTGGTTTTAACAGCTCTTACTATAGAAAGTTTAGATGTTTAGTAAATTATAACAACATGTGCCCACTTACAACAGACTGATAACCATTAAGATATGTAAGAATGATGGCCAGCCACAGTGGCTCATGCCTATAATCCCAGCTACTCGGGAGACTGAGGCAGAAGGATCACTTGATCCCAGGAGGTCAAGGCTGCAGTGAGCTATGGTCAAACCACTGCACTCCAGCCTTGGCAACAGAACAAGACTCTGTCTCAAAAGAGGCCGGGCACGGTGGCTCACGCCTGTAATTCCAGCACTTTGGGAGCCCAAGGCGAGTGAATCACAAGGTCAGGAGATCAAGACCATCCTGGCTAACACAGTGAAACCCCATCTCTACTAAAAATACACACAAAATTAGCTGGGTGTGGTGGTGGGCACCTGTAGTCCCAGCTACTCAGGAGGCTGAGGCAGGACAATGGTGTGAACCCGGGAGGTGGAACTTGCAGTGAGCCGAGATTGCGCCACTGCACTCCGTCTGGGTGACTGGGCAAGACTCCGTCTCAAAAAAAAAAAAAAAAGAAATGCAAGAATGGAAGAAAGAAAACCAATTATTTATCAGATTTATTCTTAGGGATGGTGTTTTTTTAAGTATCATTATATTAATAAAATTATATTTTCTAATTATTTACTACTTATACAAAAATGCGAGTGTTTTTTATATACTGATCATGTAACCAGCAACCTCACTGAACAATCTTGTTGGTTCTAATAGTTTATCTGCAGATACTCCTGGGAGATTTTTATGCAGACAATTACATCATTGGTGAGTAACCAGCTGTTTCTTTCTTATCAATTCTTACAGCTTCTATTTCTTAAACTTTGTATGGCTAGGTTATCTAGTACCTCATCTTTAACACTAAATGAAAACGGTTAGAGCTGAAATGCTCAATTTATTCACAAGTTTAATGGAAAGGCTCTCGACACTGTACGATCCTGTAAGATACCTGATGTATGCTTCTATTATCCACCCATATCAGCTTAAGAACATTAATTTTATGCCTAATGTGATGAGAACTGTTATGTATTGATTCAAATTTTATCAAATGCTTTTTCCAGAACCTCTTGCTTTTGTAGGTTTTCTCCTGGGAAATAACATTAGTAAGTTATCTAATGTTAACCATCCTTATATTACTGAGGCAAACAGCGATAAGCCCTATTTGATCAAGAAGTGGTTTTGTTTTTTTACTCATTACTACATTTGGTCTGCTAATATCTTATTGAGGACTATTATATCTAGGTATACATTCATAACTGAAGACTGGCTCCTCTCCCAAACTTGTTCTATGTTTTGGATATCAAAATTATACAAGCCTTATAAAATATCATTCTCTACAATGGTTACATAAAACAGAAAACACAGTGACATTTTAGATCTCATTTGTAAATGCTCTGTACTCTCCTGCAGCTTTTTAAAATTTGGGGGGCAGATTATTTACTATTGATTTATTTCATGATTGTAGGTCTATCATGTTTTCCTACTCTTCAGTTTTAGAAAGTTACATTTTTCTACAAAATGGCCCATTTATTGGCATAAAGTTTTTCATAATATTTTATTTCCTTAGGTAACTATAGTGGTATTCTTTATTTCATTCCTAAAATTGGTTATTTGTACTGTTCCTTTTTTTCGTTTGATTCTGCAAGTTGTTTTTTTTTTTGTTTTTTTTTTTTTGACATGGTCTTGTTCTGTCTCCCAGGTTGGAGTGCAGTGGCATAATCACACTCACTACAGTCTCCACCTTCCAGGCTTAAGTGATTCTTCCACGTCAGCCTCTCAAGTAGCTGGGACTACAGGCACACACATTGCACCTGGCTAGTTGTTTGGGTTTTTTGTTTGTTTGTTTTTTGATTTTGTTTTTTCTTTGAGATGGAGTTTCACTCTTGTTGCCCAGGCTGGAGTGCAATGGCACAATCTCAGCTCATTGCAACCTCTGCCTCCCAGGTACACGTGATTCTCCTATCTCAGCCTCCCAAGTAGCTCAAATTACAGGCATGTGCCACCACACCCAGCTAATTTTTTTTTTTCTAGTAGAGACAGGGTTTCACCATGTTAGTCAGGCTGGTTGCAAACTCCTGACCTCAGTTGATCCACCCGCCTTGGTCTCCTGAAGTGCTGGGATTACAGACATGCACCACCGCGCCTGGCCTGTTTAGGTTTTAAAAAATAGTTTTGTAGAGACAGAGTCTCATTATGTTGACCAGGCTGGTCCTGAACTCTTGGGCAGGCAATCTTCCTGCCTTGGCCTCTCAAACAGCTGGGATTATAGGTGTGAGCCACCATGCCAGCTAGTTTGTCTTTTCAATGAAGCAGCTTTTGTATTAACAAATACTATTTATTTTTATTTAATTAATATCTTTCTAATATTTTCTTCTGCTTTCTTTGGGTTAAGCTCATCGTTTTTTAGTTTCCCTTTTTTTCCTACTACATACAATTAAGACTTGCGCATCTAAGGACACAATTAGATGTCCTACAGGTTTCTATATGTAATATCACTCAGGCCTCAGTGTTTTCTTATTTTCTAATATTCATAATAATTTCCTCTTAATGTCACAATTTAGCACAGTTTTAATTTTGTAATGTTTTAAGAAACATTCTACTTGCCAATATCTAAGAGTCATAAGATAGTTTACTTCTCCTAGAAATAAAAATTTTAGTATTTCATATGCAAATTTCCTAGCTTAATCTTCTTTCCAGGCCGGGCGCAGTGGCTCACGCCTGTAATTCCAGCACTTTGGGAGGCTGAGGCAGGCGGATCACCTGAGGCTGGGAGTTCGAGACGAGCCTGACCAACATAGAGAAATCCCATCTCTACTAAAAATACAAAATTAGCCAGGCGTGGTGGTACATGCCTGTAATCCCAGCTATTCAGGAGGCTGAGGCAGGAGACTCGCTTGAACCCGGGAGATGGAGGTTGCAGTGAGCCAAGATCACGCCGTTGTACCCCAGCCTGGGCAACAACAGCAAAACTCCGTCTCAGAAAAAAAAAAAAAAAATTTCTTTCTGATTATCTTCAAATATTCTTTTTCGTTTTTGTAAATATAGGATTATTCATCAGTACTTTCCAAATAACCAATTCACTAAATTTACCAAAAATGTAGTTACTTTACAGCTATTAGTTTGCAATGTTGTATTAAGAAGGTTCAACAATTTCTACAAAATCTTAATTGTCCAGTTTTCTTTTTCCCTCCCATAATTAACATCTTGGGGCATATTTGATTTATCTCTGGCCTAAGTCGCTGCTGGAACAAAGACAAAGATGAGAGAGTGCTCAGCAGAACCTGACTACAAATGGGACAGAGGGGGCTCTTGGTAAAAAGCCTGAGAGACCAGAAAAAGGCTGTGCAACACAACAAGGAAACTGGAGCCCAGAGGAAAAGGCAGGAAGACTAAGGAGGGGAAAGAAGAGAGTAAGAGGGTGGGGCACAAGGGAGAGATAGGGAGAAGGCAGCCAGAGAGGGCAGAAAGAGGGGCAGGCCGAAACCGTTTGTATAAATGGATAAATGTGGTAAATTCAGTGAATTGCTCTTTCTACAGACTGACTCAGAACTGTGAAAGTTCATCTCCACGCCAGCACTGCATTTGTTTTTACCACATGCCCCAACAGTTTCAGTGCTCTACAACCAGTGTTTTCCTAATTTCTTGGCTGAAGTTGCTTAAGTGAAGGAGTTTCTCATTTCTCGGGGAAGCTTCTAAGTCAGCTAAGAAAGCAACAAACTCCTTTGCTTCCCTGTGCTGATAGGAGGATTTCTCTTAGCCCTCTTTCTATGGGGTGTAGTCCCTCTAAGACTGCCAGTTTTTTGTTTGTTTATTTGTTTGTTTGTTTTTGCCAAAATACCAGTTTCACAGCCCAAACTCTCATAGGCCCACAGTCCCTATATGCATACATGACAAATCTTACCAATCCATAATCACCATCCTAAAACCCAAGGCTAATGCAGCATCTGTTTACACCATGCTACCACGCAATGTAGGGGAAACCTAGGAACCTACCTTTCTTTATAAGAGCTCAGCTGGGCAATGAAGAAGAAAATTTGTTACATTCTTTCTGCATGTGCAGCAGGATGATTTTTAAAGTCAGTTGATTCCAACTTCTTTGGTAAATATTTTTTCCCAAAGTATTTTGTAAATCTACTCTTTACAAAAGTTCTTACTATTAGTATATAGTTAATGCTAGTAAGACCTTATCTGCCTTTTCCTCTATCTACTGCTCTTGATCTGTTAAGGCCCAAGAAATCAAGTAATCAGATAATCCAGCTACTTTCTAGGAAATCCGAAGCAAGGAATTAGTAAAAGCTTAGCTCTCGCCCCAGACATGAACTGCAAAAGTCGAACTATTCCAGCAACCTCAATACCTACTATTTTTCTATCGTATGTGAATTTAACAGTATTTTCTGAAACTATTTATACTTTCAACTCCCTCCTCTAACCCCATACCCCAAACTTTGCAGGAAACGAATTCCATAAACATACATACAATCTGCCACTTAAGTAGAGTTTTGTTTCTGTTTGTCCTTATTTTGCTTTAGATTTCAAAAACTAACTAATTGAAGGCCAGAAAATCTAATGAAAATTCATCATAAAAGAACTTATATTTCTACTTTTGTACAATTTTTTCTAAATCGTTGTTTAAGTTCAGGCTTCATAAAAGGTAGAAAGGGTGGAGAGACAATTTTATATTCAGTTTTTCCCAGAGAGACTATTTTGCTTAGAGTTTTAAAACTACTTTATTTTACGGAATATACCAAGTCCTTTTGTAATACTAAATCATTTTTAACAAGAATTGTAGTAAAGCCTTACCTGATGGTCCTGAATCTTCCTGCCCACCACTCTGAATGTGTTGTTGCCTGTATGGTGATAGATATGAACTCTGCTGAACCCAGTTGAGCCACCAGCTGGCACCCACTTCTTATTGGCATCATCATAAACCATCACAGCAGCTCTTGCCTGACAGATACTCTGTTCGCTGTAAAAATAAAATAAAATATTCAAACTTACAATATTAAATACGCTAAGTGTTCCACATAGCCACATAAACCTAGAAGTCAGTCAACAATCCGTGCTGTTACTGGGTGCTGGAAACAACAATGGACCAGACAGAGGCTTCCTACCTTTATGCGTAGAGTCTAATGGTGAAGACAAACCAAAAAAAAATAAAGTATGATTAAAAGACCAAAAGGAGAGCAGGATCCATGAAGAACACTTAGATAAGCAACACAACAAATGGTTTCTTCTAAATTTGAGTATCTAATTCATTCACTAAACTGAATACAACTATTATGTTGGTTCAAAAATAATTGCACTTTTTGCTATTTTAATGGTAAAAACTGCAATTACTTTTGCACCAACCTAATACAAGTGTAAATTAATCACCTGCTTAATTGCATACATGTTTAGTATATTGATGACCTGTCTGTGATAACACCTTCTTTACTAAGAAAATTATTTTTATTCCGGGCTTGCTTTAAAGTCTGTAACAAAAAGTCTGATAATCAACCATCTGCCCCTTGAGACATAGAGTGGCCGTTAACAACCAATGGATGGCAGTGTAACTAAATTCCTCATTCCCCTTGGGCAAGATAACATCCTATGCTTCCAATTTCTTCATTTAAAAATGAAAATGTAAAATGAGATAATTTCTAAAGACTCCACTATATTTTAAATTCTAGCCTCCACGGATAAATATTAAAGGGGAAAAGGCCAATTCTTAAACATTAGCTTCATCTATCTCAATTATTTGTTGCCAAGTGAGACTGAGATACACAAATAAATAAAACAGAGATGCCGGGCATGGTGGCTCAATGCCTGTAATCCCAGCACTTTGGGAAGTCAAGGTGGGAGAATAACCTGAGGCCAGGAGTTCAAAACCAGCCTGGGCAATATATCAAGACCCCATATCTATATTTAAAATAAAATATAAAGATAATCTCAATTTGATCTTAAGCAATGGGTTCATCTTTCAAATATTCTAGGGTATTAGAATAGGTACATCAACTCTATGCTATTAACCCAATTAAAATAACTCAACCTCAATACAGACAAACCTTCTGATAACTCCTGATGACTTAACAGTCGTTAATGGAAATCCTCTGAAGCAGCTCATGCAACCATATCCTTCACAAAAGCACTGCTTATTCTACCAATTTTATCTCAAAAATTTTAAACAATAAATCATGTGGGTTCTTTCCTAAAAATTCTCAGAAACAGAAAGTCTTCCTCACACTCTCCCCTCTTACTCGTGCATCTGCCCCACCTCTTAACCCATCCAAGAGAGATAATGAAATGCAACTTTGCAGGAGATAGCGTTTTATTCTTGTCCTTGGTGACAGAAGATCACTGAAGGCCTAAAGAGGTCACAGCGCTGAGTAATAAAATTGCTTCAGAACAACAGAGTTATAATTATTTGTAATTTTCCATTAGAAAAATGTTTACAAAAACTAACTTGTAACAGTATTTGTGCAGCAAACCCACGGTAATGTCTAAATTTTTATGCTGCACTGACATTTTTGGTAAAATACTTATGGGAATAAAAACAAGCCAATGACTAAAACTCGAATTATTTTTAAAAGATGGATTAAAGGGCATTTGTCAGTAGCAGTTGAAAAATCTCTCCCATCATTCACAACAGAAATATTTTTTATGTGATGACATTTACATAATCCTATGGAAAGATTACATGAAACAAGCTAAGGCAAAGTGCCTCTTATACCTTATAATTCAAGCAACAAATTTACTGCTAAATGTAAATAACAATTCAATAAACAAATCTAGAATAATACAGGATAGTATTTTCCAGTTTTTCAAATAATATTTTTGCAGTTACATTGTTTCCAAGATTCCCAAGATTCCCAAGAAATAATGTCTTGGGGTGTGGGGGCTGGGGAGGGACAGCATTAGGAGAAATACCTAATGTAAATGATGAGCTGATGGGTGCAGCAAACCAACATGGCACATGTATACTTATGTAACAAACCTGCACGTTGTGCACATGTACCCTAGAACTTAAAGTTTAATAATAAAAAAAAGTAAAATAAAATAATGTCTCTTTAAGAAGTGTCATTAAGATCACATAAGCTAAAGGAATACCTCGTTTTGTAAATAGGTCACTTCATGCTTCAAAAAACATTTTTAAGTATAAGAAATCTAAAACAAGAAAAGTTAGCTTTAATGGCCCAAAGTTTTCCTCTACTTTTTTTCTCCAAATGAACCTATCCAAGTAGCAAAGAAAAGTCAAAACTGCAAAAAAGTAATTTGTTTTCTGATGAAGATGAAAAGAAGTCTTCAAAATGAAATGTTAAACATTTCCAATTCTGAACAAAGCTGAGAATAAGAGAAGAAAAAATAAGCTATGGGTAAGAGCCGAGGTGTTACTGGAGAGGTAGTAATAGCCATGTGGGTATGTGGCACACTGTGAAGGGATTGGCTAAACCCAAATAACTGTGTAGTCCTAGAAGATATCAGGCACTGGCGGGGCACAGTGGCTCACACCTGTAATCCCAGCACTCTGGGAGGCCAAGGCAGGTGGATCATCTGAGTTCAGGAATTTGAGACCAGCCTGGCCAAGATGGGGAAACCCCGTCTCTACTAAAAATACAAAAATTAGCTGGGTGTGGTGGCAGGCACCTGTAATCCCAGTTACTTGGGAGGCTGAAGCAGGAGAATCATGATCACACCACTGCACTCTAGCCTGGGCAACAGAGCAAGCCTCCATTTCAAAAAAAAAGACATTAGGCACTCAGAGAAGCCACATCAAGGCCCAGCCAGGAAGAGATGGCACTGCCTGCTGGGGTTTAGTGACAAATGCAACTCAGTCCTCTTATTCCTTTCCACAACATCTGAGGACCTCTTCTCACTAGAGACATCCTGTCGTGTAATAAAAATACAGCTGACCATTGAACAACATGGGAACTGCACAGGTCCACTTATACACAGACTTTTTTTTCCAGTGTGTTTTTCAGTATTTTTTCCAGTGTTACACTGGAAAAACTGTGCCTGCCTTCCCTTCCACCTCCTTCACCTCTCCCACTTACCCTTCCCAAGACAGCAAGGCCAAGCCCTCCTCTTCCTGCCCCTCCTCAGCCTGCTCAACATGAAGACAAGGATGAAGATCTCTATAATGATTCATGTCCACCTCATGAAAAGTAAATATATTTTCTCCTTCTTGTGATTTTTTAATCTTTTTTTAAATAACATGTTCTTTTCTCTAGATTACTAGAGAAAAGTAATCTAGAGATTACTTTACAGGCTCACGCCTGTAATCCTAGCACTTTGGGAGGCCGAGGCGGGCAGATCACCTGAAGTGAGGAGTTGGAGACCAGCCTGACCAACATGGAGAAACCCCGTCTCTACTAAAAATGCAAAAAAAAAAAATTAGTCAGGTGTGGTGGCAGGAGCCTGTAACCCCAGCTACTCGGGAGGCTGAGGCAGGAGAATCGCTTGAACCTGGGAGGCAGAGGTTACGGTGAGCTAAGATCGCGCCATTGCACTCCAGCCTAGGCAACAAGAGTGAAACTCTGTCTCAAAAAGAATATGGTATAAAACACATATAACATAACAAAATATGTGTTGATCAACTGTTTATGGGTATCTATAAAGCTTCTACTCAACAGTAAGCTATTGATAGTTAAGTTTTTGAGGATTCAAAAGTTGCACTTGGGCCGGGCACAGTGGCTCATGCCTGTAATCCCAGCACTTTGGGAGGCCAAGGCGGGCAGATCATTTGAAGTCAGGAGACCAGCCTGGCCAACATGGTGAAACTGCATCTCTACTAAAAATACAAAAATTAGCCTGGCATGGTGGCATGTACCTGTGGTCCCAGCTACTCGGGTTGCTGAAGCATAAGAATCGCTTGAACCTGGGAGGAGGAGGTTGCAATGAGCCAAGATAGCGCTGCTAAACTCCAGCCTGGGTGACAGAGTGAGACTCTGTCTCAAAAAAAAAAAAAAAAAAAAAAAAAGTTGCACTTGGGTGCCAGAGTCCCTAACCTCCTCCACCCCTCTACTCGCCTTTTTTAACTTTTACAGTTCAAGGGTCAACTGTATTTGGTCTGGGGTCCTCAGTTCCTAGTACAGGGCTCCTTAAAGTGTCTTTGGTGTACTAATGAGATGATTCTTGGCTGAGGGGCTTCTAGGTGGCCTCAGATGGGGCCAAGTAGCCAGAAATATCATGGCATGATTGGAAAGCTGGAACTCAGGCCCACATTTCCCACCCCATTAACTCCCCCTGCCAACAACTGGGGAAGGGAGACAGACTAGAGATGGAGTTCAATCACAATGGACAATGATTTCATCGATCATGTCTGTGTAATGAAACTTCCATAAAAACCCTGAATGACAGGGTCAGAGGGCTTCCGGGTTGATCAACATATGAAGGTGCTGTGAGAGTCAGACTTGGAAAGGGTAGGAAAAGACTCAACCCCCACACCCTCACACCTTGCCCTATGCCTCTCTTCCATTTGGCTATTCCTAAATTAAATCCTTTATAATAAATGGTAATAGTGAAGTGCTTTCCTGAGTTCTGGGAATCATTCTAGCAAATTACCAAATGTGGGTTGGGTGGTTTCAGGAACCTCAGTATTTGCAGTTGGTTAAGCAGATGTGGGTAGCCTGGGCACTCCATTTGCAGCTGGTATCTGAAGCAGGAGCAGCCTTATGGAACTAAGCCCTTAACCTGTGGGGTCTATGTTAACTCTGCATAGTGTCAGAGTGAACTGAATTGTTGGACACCCAGCTGGTGAAGGAGAAGAGACTGCTGAAGTAAGGAAAAAAGCCACTCACATACTAACTCCGATTATAGGTGTGATGCACAAAATAAATTAGCGGTAAGCAGTTTTAGACTTCATGGAGCCATGAACATCAAAAGCAGAGTAGATAAATCAATACAGAACTGGCTGCCAATATTTTGCCCTACTTGCCAGGTATGCGATGGGGCAGTGGTGGGGACCAACATAACTTACTTAAAATGATATTTTTGGAATCTAAAAATAGGAATATTTCAAAACAAAAACAAATCATTAAATGCAATAACATGGGCTTTCTAGACAATTCCCTCTATTATCTGTAGATTTTTTTCCCCCATTTCTCCCTGGACCAGTGAAATGCTTAGCCAAGGGCCTGCTTTAAAATATGGCTGGCCTTAGCCACAAGGGACAGTATTGCTGCATGGACACTGGTGAACAAATAATAGAGCAATGCATCATTTTACTACCATCCTATCTGCATCATGACAAGCCTCAAAATGAATACCCGGTCAAAGTCTTCAAGATTCTGAGTCAGTGAAGCAACTACGCAAAAGATTAAATTAGTAAATTACCAAGCAGTACTTTTGTGAAGATTAGGCACTAAATTAGTTATAAACAAAAACTTCACTTTTGTGACCCAATGCAATTGGTATATATAGTTAATTATACTTCATCTTCTGATGTTAATTTTGGTATTTTAAAATAAAATATGGCATTAAAAGGCTAGAAACAGCTCGTTTAACAGAGGGGAAAAAAAGGTCTAAAAACCAAGACACCAAATTACAATTTTGTGATTTTGTCAGGTGGTTCATTTCTGAATATAGTTAAGTTGACTGAGCAGGTATATGTGATGAGAACGCTTGCCAAGTTCTATTCTCATAGGTACCAGTGAATGAAGCAGTTCCTGGTACTTAAGCAGACTAAGGATTGCTAGGCTAGTCTTGTATATACTATTTACTGAGATCACAGTAAAACCAAGTTGTTAACAAATATCAATTTTCAAAGATATCACTTATTAATCATTACTTGTCAAAGAAAGCATGAATATGACAGTACGTAGCACATAGTAGGCACTCTTCAAATGCTTTTTCAGCACATACTGTAATCTAACAAAATCCGACTCATCAAGACCTGGATCAAATACTATTCCTCTTATTAATTCTTTCTGGGGTTCCCAAGGCCAGAACTAATTGCTCCTTCCTCTGAGTTATCAGAATATTCATTAATCTCTCAACAACCAAGAACTCTCTGAGGCGGCAATATTTAAGCCATGGAAAGGACTTGAGTTTTACTCCAAGTGTACGCTGGGAAGCCACTGAAGGGCTTTAAGCAGAACATGACCTACATTTTAAAGATAACTGTACCTACTACGTAGAGAAAGAATTCAAGAAAGTGGCAGCAAAATCAAAACAGAAGCACAAATACCAGACTAGAAAAAAAGGAGGAACAGGAAAGCACCGGGGATGTATGTTGTAAGTACAACAGAAAGGATCTGTAGATAGATAGGATGCAAAGGAGGAGGCAATCAAAAGGAGGAAAAAAATTATGGATGCACCTAGTATTTGAATGATACTCCCAGTTAGTATGTGATAAGCTGTAAAGTATTAAAATGTACCACTACTGAAAGTCATTACCCAACTCATTTATTTAGAAACATGTCTTCATCACCTTTGAAAATGGAAAATATGTCATTCCTTCTTGAATCCCCTATGTGCAGCACAGAGTCTAGTCTGTAGAGAGTTATCAACATGTGCACAATAATACCTTCTAATTCTGACCTGTCCTTGAGAATTCAGAAAATCACCTCTTCTTGAAAGCTTTTACACTCCCCCAAAACAAGAACTTATTTCCTGTGCTCTCACAATATATTGTGCACATCATCTCTACCAGTATCAGATGTTAAACCCATGAAGGACTAGCACTGTATTTCTCCTAATTAAAGATTTGTGAGAGAAGTGGCCTGAAAAGTGGTGAGAGATACTAAGTATAAAAAGCAAAAATCTGTAAACTTGGAGTAAGAGCCCTGAAATACGACAGTGAAAGCTTCCTTTTCTGACCTCCAATGCCCAAATGGACAATCTCTCCACTCCTCCCCTTCCCATCCACAAACCATACCACTAGCACTCTAAATGCTCAGAGCTCAACTCATCACTCTGCACTGTTCTGCTCCCAGAGGTTAGAATGTACTTGAGAATCAGCTGTGCAGCCTGGGCAACATAGCAAGACTCCCACCTCTACAGAAATGAAAAATTTAAAACATCAGCTGGGCACAGTGGCACATGCCTGTAGTCTTAGCTACTTGGGAGGTTGAGGTGGGAAGATCACTTGAGCCAGGAGCTCAAGACCACAGTGAGTCATGATCATGTCACTGCACTCTAGCCTGGGTGACAGAGCGAGACTGTCTCAAAAAAAAACAAAACAAAACAAAAAAACCCAAAAAACAAACAAAAAGAATCAGCTGTGTTTGTGACCAAATGTATTCATTGTAATTGTACTTGTAAGTCTGCAATCTAAATATTATATAAATTGATATGATGTGAGTATACAGAAATACTATAAAAATTAAGTTAAATGTTTTGAAAAGTCTTTATCAAGGTAGGTCACTAAAAGGATCATACAAGTCTAGCAGAATTCTGTATTCAGAATGCTTTGCATATGTCTAAGTTCTCTCTCCACTTCAAAGAAACCAAAGCTGAAACATCATTATCTGCTGGGACATGTTTTAGGAAGAAAAACAATATAGAGTTCTCATCACCAGACTAACACTAAAGAAAAAGCTTTACAGCAAAAGACTAAAGAATTAATTAATGCATACGATATAACAGAGACTAGAGTATTTAAAAAATGAGAGACACAACAGGAGCAAGCACACAGAGGGACAGCCATATGAAGAGGCAGCAAGAAGGCGGCCATCTGCAAGCCAAGGAGAGAGGCCTCAGAGGAAACCAGCCCTACCAGCACATCAATCTCAGACTTCCAGCCTTCAGAGTTGTGAGAAAATAAATTTCTGGGCCAGGCGCAGTGCCTCACGCCTGTAATCCCAGCACTTTGGGAGGCTGAGGCAGGTGGACTGCTTAAGCCCAGGAGTTCAAGACCAGGCTGGGCAACATAGCAAAACCCCATTCTCTACAAAAAATACAAAACTTAGCCGAGCAGGGTGGCAGGCACCTGTGGTCCCAGCTATGGAGGCTGAGGTGGGAGGATCACTGAAGCCTTGAGCCAAGATTGTGCCACTGCACTCCAACGTGGATGACAGCATTAAGACACTATCTCAAAAAAATTTTTTTTTAAATTTAAAAATCTGCTTAAGCTTCCAAAAATAAATGAAAAATAAATATTTAAAGTTATATGTCATTTTTAAGGATACCAAACTTTATTTCAATTAACCAACCACTATCACTATTAGACCAAATTAGAGACTTATCTCCTTTGCCATTCCATTAAAAAAAGAAAGAAAAAAAATCTTGCTAAGAATCAGGGGAAAAAATCTGCTTGCTAGTTACAATTAGGTTCTGCCACAATGGCTGAAAGATTGAGGAATACAACAAAAACACTGTGAATGCCACTGACAATCAGCAGATGCAAATAACAGCAGCCTACAAAGTTATTTTCTGCAAGGCAAGAAAACCATCTGGAATGCAGCAGTACCAAATATGCAGAAAGGCAAAACTTCCTTAAAGACCACATTAATATTTCACTCATCTTTCTGAGAAACAGAATAATAAATAAAAGGTAAAAATATCAATACGGCACTATTAAACTCTTTGTCCTACAACATGTGCAAAGTACAAATGCAGTCTAGTATGATGGATCCAGATTCACCAAAGAAAATGATCAGTCTAAATGATCATCGAAAGCAAGATGGCGTGATTTAAAAGAAAACATTTCAGCAAATCTATTGGATCATTCTGCAGGATGAAAAAAATCTCTTAAAGTTGGGGAAAATGTTAAGGTTAAATACAATAATATGTAGAAAAAGTACTTTAGAGAATGTACCTACCACATCTAGTCATGTGTGCTTAGGAGTAATCTTTTTTCAATAGGGAGTAATCTTTCAGGGAGTAATCTTTTCTCAATAACTCTTATGGTACTATTTGACTTCAATCATGAGTTCCTCTTACTTAAGTGACTCAGGCGATAAAAAGAACCTGTCCCTATCTGCAACATACCTGGAGACAGAGAATAATAAAGACAATGAGAATGCACAATTTCCATATTCTTAGAACCACAAGAGAGACAGAGAAACTTGTAAAACTTATAAAAGCTCTGGAGACAGAAAAAAATAAAAAGAAACATTAACAGGCTGGGTACAGTGGCTCAGGCCTATAATCCCAGCACTTTGAGAAGCCAAGGCAGGAAGATCACTTGAGCCCAGGAGTTAGTGAACAGCCTGGACAAAATAAAGTGAGACTCTGTCTCCACAAGAAATAAAAAATAAAATAAATTAGCCAGGCACAATGGTGTGCACCTGTACTCCCAGCTACTTGGTAGGCTGAGGTAGAAGGATCACTTCAGCCCAGGAGTTCAAGGTTACAGTGAGCTATTATTGAGCCACTGAATTTTAGCCTGGACAACCGAACGAGACACTATCTCCTAAAAAAAGAAGAAAAGAAAGAAATATTAACAAACTAGTAAGATTAAGTATCTAGGATGGGAACCTGCTTTGTGTGTGCAACTCTAGCTGCACATCTACATAATGATGAAGACTTGGCCTGCTGCTAAGCAGCACAGAAAAAATTCAAACAATCCTCTCTTTCTTGTAATATGAAAGACTAATTAACAATGATAAAGCAAATGTAAAAATTAAAACCAGCTGGGCGCGGTGGCTCATGTCTGTAATCCTAGCACTTTGGGAGGCCGAGGCGGACGGATCACGGAGGTCAGGAGATCAAGACCATCCTGGCTAACACGGTGAAACCCCGTCTCTACTAAAAAATACAAAAAATTAGCCGGGTGTGGTGGCAGGTGCCTGTAGTCCCAGCTACTCAGGAGGCTGAGGCAGGAGAATGGCGTGAACCTGGGAGGCAGAGCTTGCAGTAAGCTGAGATCCGGCCACTACACTCCAGCCTGGGCGACAGAGCAAGACACCGTCTCAAAACAAAACAAAATAAAATAAAACCAACTGTTTCAGAAGAATGCATTCTACAACTGTCTATAAATATTTCAGAGGCTATATTTCAGAGTACTAACTGTAGGCACAAAAAATCCTATCAATTAAGAAAAATGTATCAGTTAATTACTGTCTAATAGAGACTAACTGCTCCCCAGTTAGTCAGTCACAAAGAATCTAAATCTCTTGGTTTACATTATGAAAGACCTAAACCCCAGAGACAATTAAGTGACATAAATAATTACTGAGCCAGTGTTGATACTAATAATACTAATAATAATAGTAAAAAATAAGGATATGTATATAGTACTTACTAAGTGCCATATATGGTTCTATGTGCTTTGCCTTTATTAATTCACTTATCTTTTCAACAACCTTATTTGGTAGGCACCATTAATATCCCCATTTTACAGATAGGAAATTGAGACCCAAGAAGTGAATTAACTTGACTAAAGACATACTGTAGGGAGAGGCAGAAATGGGACTCAAAGCAGCCAGTCTGCTTCCAGGACTGGACTTGCAACCACTCTACTAAAAAAAGAAAGATTCTGGCCAGGTGCGGTGGCTCAGGCCTGTAACCCCAGCACTTTGGGAGGCTGAGGCGGGCAGATCACGAGGTCAGGAGATCGAGACCATTCTGGTGAACACAGTGAAACCCCGTCTCTACTGAAAATACAAAAAAATTAGCCGGGCGTGGTGGCAGGCGCCTGTAGTCCCAGCTTCCAGGGAGGCTGAGGCAGGAGAATGGCGTGAACCCGGGAGGCAGCGGAGCTTGCAGTGAGCTGAGATTGCACCACTGCACTCCAGCCTGGGCGACAGAGCGAGACTCCGTCTCAAAAAAAAAAAAAAGAAAGAAAGATTCTATCAACTATATTAGTTCCACAAAATTACTTCTTCGTATATTTTCTATTATTTCCACATTGTACTTCATGTTATATTAAATTTGAAGCTAAGAGGAATTTATTTGCTGAAATTTATGTTCTTTTCAGAAATAACCCAGGTTTATTTTAAAAGATTTCATTACTGAAGATATAATATTAACCTATAACAAAAACATGTCTAGAATATCAGATTTTTTTAAGGTAGAAAGAAGAAACTTATTTACAAAATTAATACTCCAGGGAAAGTTTCCTTCAAATAGAATCTCAACTTTCTTCAAAGAATTACATGAAAGACAAAATCTGTGGGAAACATTTTAGACATCAAACTATAGATACAGATAGAGATTCACACAGGCATGCACACAGAAACATGAAGAATAAAATAGCAGCTACTGTTCCATGATTTTAAACTACTCCAATTTTGTTACTACACAATGTATCAGTTTAGCACATTACAGGAAGCACATGAACTTTGAAATCTATTAGACAATTAGAAGAATATTTCTTTCCATCTTTCAAAAAGAACAGGTAAAAAGAAATAATATACTTTCAGTTATAAATATTTTCATCCAAGTCAGTGTAGAAAAATATTGACTAGAAAATTAAGATAAAACTTCAACCTAAAACTACAGAAAAAGACCCTTTCAATGTTTAAAGTTTTGTTATGTTCCTTTGAGATGCTTTGCTGTTCTTATGTAAGACATCACAAAGCTTCCTAATGATAAACTTTGCTTTTAAAATTTCTCACCCTGCTGTGTGATTCTGGCTCCTACTCTAAGTATACACTGTAAGAAATAAAAATTTATACCTGCTTCTTCTTCCACACACCCTCAACTCACCAACAAAAAAAAACAGCTATTAATGATCTGCACACCTCCTGGTATTCATGCCCAGAGACTTGCCCCTACTGAACAGAGTATGGCAAAAAATAATAATAATAAATAATAATAATAATAATACATACACATACATATATGGAATAATGAAGGAATTATCAGGAATAAAATGAAGCCCTCAGTCTAACAGCTGGCATGCAACTAAATCCAACCCATTAATGTGAATGAGCTTAGAAGCAGATCCTCCTCCCGCCGTGATGACTTCAGTTGAGACTGCAGCCCTCGCCAACATCTTGACTGCATTTGTGAAAGACCCTGAGTTAGAGGATCTACCTATGTCAAACCCAGAATCCTGACCCTCAGAAACTGTGTAATACATATGTGATGTTTTCAGCCACTAAAACTTTTGGTGTAATTTATTGTGTAGCTATAAATAATACACCACCCCTTCACTCCCTCTTGCCTGACCCCAAGACCTTAAACTACTTAAAAGCCAAGGTTGGGCCGGGTGCGGTTCACTCCTGTAATCCTAGCACTTTGGGAGGCCAAGGTGGGCGGATCATTTGAGGTCAGGACTTCGAGACCAGCCTGGTCAACATGGTGAAACCCTGTCTCTACTAAAAATACAAAAATTAGCCAGGCACGGTGTCTTGTGCCTGTAATCCCAGCTACTTGGGAGGCTGAAGCAGGAGAACTGCTTAAGCCTGGGAGGTGGAAGTTGCAGTGAGCCAAAATGGCATCACTGTACTCCAGCCTGGGCAACAGAGAGAGACTCCTTCTCAAAAAAAAAAAAAAAAAAAAAAAAAAAAAGCCAAGACTACCTGAGATTTCATAAGCTCCATGACTTTTAGCACACATATAGGCACACAGGGCTCAGATTCTTTGTCTGGCCACCCATCTTTTTTTAATTGGACTTGTAATTTTCAAAGATCAATTCCCAGTGCATCAGCAAACCTAAACCATCATTCACAGCATTAGAGTTCACAAAAAGTATAGACACCTAGAAATGGTCACAGAAAAAAAAAAAAAAATGTGGGAAAACACTTCACTTGGCAACACATACTTCCCTATCTTAGTAAATTCTCCCATTAACAAGAAACTTTTCTCAGTAACTGAATAGATTATTTCACCTGTTTCCTGTAGTTCTTCTTTTCCTCACATTATTTTCATGAAGTTATATGGCAAAGCCTCTCAAAATACTTTCCAAGCACCATAGAGTTAAAAATACCAAGTGTGGCTAATTTTAGCTATAATAAAGGCACCAGACAGAGCCAACTTAGGACAGATGTGGAAATAAAAATGGGGGATGAAAGATGGGGTGGGGGTGGAGGGTGGAGGGTGAGCCACACTGTTTTTATATTTTCGCTTTGCAAAGTTATTACTTTCAATGAATGGTGTCAGCAAAAAACAAGTACCATATGAGACCAAGAAAGAAAACCTGAAGCAGAATACTATAGAATCTCAATCTGTTTTTCTCAAAGTGTAAGCAGGGAGGGTTCTGCTTCTGGCCAAGTAATGGCCACCTTTCCAAATGACCCTCCCATAGATAAAACTATAAACGCTGGATTAAAATTTAATAACAATTTTTTTTGAGACACGGTTTCACTCTGTCACCCAGGCTAGAGTGCAGTGGCGCTCACTGCAGCCTCTACCTCCCAGGCCCAAGCAATCCTCCCACCTCAGCCTCCCAAGCAGCTGGGACCACAGGCACGCACCACCACACCCAGTTATTTTTCTTTTTTTTAATTTTTAGTAGAGATGGGATCTCCCTATCTTGCCCAGGCTGGTCTCAAACTCCTGAGCTCAAGCAATCCTCACCTCTGCATAAAATTTATAGAACAACTATATGAAATGATATGATTTGGATCTGTGTCCCTGCCCAAATGTCATGTCATTGTAATCCCCAATGTTAGAGATGGGGCCTGGTGCGAGGTGACAGGATAATGAGGGTGGTCCTTTCATGAATGGTTTAGCAACATCCCCTTGGTGCTATTCCTCTGATAGTAAGTTCTCATGAGATCTGGTTGTCTTCCTCCTCTCTCTCTTGCTCCTGTTTCAGCCACAGGACGTGCCAGCTCCCCTTTTGCCTTCCGCCATGATTGTAAGTTTCCTGAGGCCTCCTCAGAAGCCAGCATCATGATTCCTGTAAAGCATCATGATTCCTGTAAAACCATAAGCCAATTAAACATCTGTTCTTTATAAATTACCCAGGCTCAGGTATTTATTTATAGCAGTGAAAGAATACACTAATGCAGGAAAGCACTGGAGAACGAGAAGAAGGGAGTCAACTCTTTTCAGAAAGGAATAATATGGGGAGAGTTCTCTGATGTTTACAGCTTTTAGCCTGACAACTGGTCCTGGTCTGTGCTACATGGGAGAGCTAAAACTCCAACAGAAACCCCCACAGACTTTCTAGCTTAAAGATAAAAGGATAGAGTTCAGGGCAATCTATAGCTGCTGCAAAATGAGAGGATATTCCTGGGTGGAAAATGACCTAGTGGGCAGGAAGGAACCCCAAATTCTGTATATAAACTCTGCCTAAATTTCTGGACGATCCCTGATCTATTCATGTGTGGGCCGTTTCCAAGTAACTCAAAGAGCTGAACCAAAATATGACCCATTGCCTAAAAGACAGAATTTGCTGTTTGAGTCCAACCAAGTTACACAGATCTGTGGGACAGTATCATCGGGGCTAACATATTAATATGTGCAAGAGTCTGGGACAACTCCCCACTCTCCGCAAAAAAGAGCAAACCATCTAAAACATCTAAAAAGCATCTAAGGCCGGGCGCGGTGGCTCAAGCCTGTAATCCCAGCACTTTGGGAGGCCGAGACGGGCGGATCACGAGGTCAGGAGATCGAGACCATCCTGGCTGACACGGTGAAACCCCGTCTCTACTAAAAAATACAAAAAACTAGCCGGGCGAGGTGGCGGGCGCCTGTAGTCCCAGCTACTCGGGAGGCTGAGGCAGGAGAATGGCATGAACCCGGGAGGCGGAGCTTGCAGTGAGCTGAGATCCGGCCACTGCACTCCAGCCTGGGCGGCAGAGCGAGACTCGTCTCAAAAAAAAAAAAAAAAAAAAAAAAAGCATCTAAAAACAACCACAAGTAGGTATATCACAGTTGAAGACGAAGATACTTGAAATGGCTAGAGAAAAATGAAACTTTACATACAAAAGAACAATAAACTGGATGACCACACACATCTTCATATTGTACTGCAGAAACTTTAGTGGACACAGTAAAACGACGTCTTTAAAGAGCTCAAATACAGCCGGGCGCGTTGGTTCAAGCCTGTAATCCCAGCACTTTGGGAGGCCGAGACGGGCGGATCATGAGGTCAGAAGATCGAGACCATCCTGGCTAACACGGTGAAACCCCGTCTCTACTAAAAAATACAAAAAACTAGCCGAGCGAGGTGGCGGGCGTCTGTAGTCCCAGCTACTCGGGAGGCTGAGGCAGGAGGATGGCGTAAACCCGGGAGGCGGAGCTTGCAGTGAGCTGAGATCCGGCCACAGCACCCCAGCCTGGGCAACAGAGCCAGACTCCGTCTCAAAAAATAAAATAAATAAAAATAAAGAGCTCAAATACAAAGCTGCCAATCCAGAATTCCACATCCAGAGAAAATATTCTTTAAAAATGAAGGCAAATAAAGATATATTAAGAAAAAAAGAGGCCAGGCGAGGTGGCTCACGCCTGTAATCTCAGCACTCTGGGAGGCCGCAGCGGGCAGATCACCTGAGGTCAGGAATTCAAGACTAGCCTGGCCAACATGGTGAAACTTCGTCTCTACAAAAATACAAAAATTAGCCTGGCATGATGGTGGGTGCCTGTAATCCCAGCTACTTGGGAGGCTGAGGTGGGTATATCACTTGAACCCAGGAGGTGGAGTTGCAGTGAACCAAGATCGTGCCATTGTACTCCAGCCTGGGCAACAGAGTAAGACCCTGTCTCAAAAAAAAAAAAAAAAAAGAAAAAGAAAAGAGAAAAAAGAAAAGAGAATTATTCAAGTTGAAAGAAAATGGTATCAGACAGACACTCGAATAATCTGTAAGAAATGAAGAGCATTAGTCTGGGTGCGGTGGCACACACCTGTAATCCCAGCACTTTGGGAGGCAGAGGCAGGCAGATTACCTGAGGTCAGGAGTTCATGACCAGCTTTACATGGTGAAACCCTGTCTCTACTAAATACAAAAAAATTAGCCAGGCATGGTGGCGCATGCCTGTAATCTGAGCTACCTGGGAGGCTGAGACAGGAGAAACACTTGTACCTGGGAGGTGGAGGCTGCAGTGAGCTGAGATTGTGCCATTGCACTCCAGCCTGGGCAACAAGAGTGAAACTCCATCTCAAAAAAAAAAAAAAGAAAAGAAAAGAAATGAAGAGCATCAAAAATGGTAAATATAGGCCGGGCACAGTGGCTCACACCTGTAATCCCAGCACTTTGGGAGGCTGAGGCAGGCAGAGATCACTTTAGGCCAGGGGTTCAAGACCAGCCTGGCAAACAAGGCAAAACCCCATCTCTACTAAAAATACAAAAATTAGTGAGGCATGGTGGTGCACACCTATAATCCCAGCTATTTGGGAGGCTGAGACACAAGCATCGCTTGAACCCGGGAGGTGGGGGTTGCAGTGAGCCAAGATTGTGCCACTGCACACAAGCCTGGGCGACAGGGCAAGACCGTGTTTCAAAAACAAAAAAGGTAAATACAGGGTAAATATAAATTAGATTGTGTTCTTTTAAGGCAAAACTTGTAACGTTATCTTAAGAAGTTTCAAATTATGCACACAGGATATATCAGACAAATACAGCAAAATAAACGGGGGGGAACAAACCTAGAGAGTTGCAAGGTTTCTACGTTTTATGTGAAGTGCTACAACATTAACTCTAAGTAAATGGTAAAAGTGAAAGCAATAGCTAATAGGGGAAAGAAAATGCAAAGTGGTATAGCAAAAAAGTCAGTAGAAAAATTAAAATAGAATTCGAAAGGTTTTCAATTTATCCCCCAAAAAGGCAGAAAAGGAGTAACAAAGGAGTGAAAACAGAAGGGACAAACAGAATACAAATATTAAAATGGTAGACCGAAGTCCAACCTCTTCATAATTACATTAAATATTAATGACTAAACACTCTCATTAAAAGGCAGACATTAGATAATAAAGAATCAATTACATGCTGCCCACAGAGATGTACTTTAAATATACAGAAAGCAGGTAGGTTCAAAGTAAATAAACACTGGTAAGCAACAGAATCTTCAAAGTAACATTAAAAAAAGGAAAAAAGTAAATAAAACATTATATGTCATGAAAACAGTATGCATATAGTAATATCAGAATTGATACATGAGTATCAGATAAAGTAGACTTTTAAGCAGAGGAACTTTTCAAAATTATAAAATAGTCAATTCATCAGAAATAAGTAACAATCCTGAATGTGCAGCCACCTAATCACCGACTCTAAATACATAAAGCAAAAATTGACAGCATTAAAGGGAAAAATCTCAGTACTTTGAGAGGCTGAGGCGGAGTTCCTGACATCTGAGGTCAGGAGTTCAAGACCATCCCGGCCAACATGGTGAAACCATACCTCTACTAAAAATACAAAAATCATCCAGGCAGTAGTGGCGTGCGCCTATAATCCCAGCTACTTGGGAGGCTGAGGCAGTAGAATCACTTGAGCCTGAGAGGCTGAGGTTGCAGTGAGCTGAGATCACGCCACTGCACTCCAGTCTGGGCGACAGAGTGATACCCTGTCACCAAAAAAAAAAAAAAAAAAAAAAAGGGGAGAGAAAGAGAAAAAGACATTTTCACAGTATTAGTTGCAAATTTTAACACCCCCTTAAACTGATGAACTAGACAACAGAAGTACACAAAAAAATTTGCAAGCACATAAATGAAGGTTATTAATCACTTTGACTCATTTGATATTTTAAAGACACTATACATAACGACTACAGAACACACAATCATTTCAAGTACACCTATAATCACCAAGATAGATGATATGCTGGGCCATAAAAAAATATTCAATAAATTGGCCAGGTGCAGGGGTTCATGCCTATAATCCCAGCACTTTGGGAGGCCGAGGCGGTGAATCACCTGAGGTCGGGAGTTCGAGACCAACCTGACCAACATGGAGAAATCCCATCTCTACTAAAAAAATACAGAATTAGTCGGGTGTGGTGGCGGGTGCCTGTAATCCCAGCTACTCGGGAGGCTGAGGCAGGAGAATTGCTTGAACCTGGGAGGCAGAGGTTGCAGTGAGCCAGGATCACGCCACTGCACTCCAGCCTGGGCAACAAGAGTGAAACTCTGTCTTAAAAAAAAAAAAAAAAAAAAAATCAACAAATTTTAAATAACTGCAAGCATAGAGAGTATGCTCTCTGACCAAATAGGAATTAAATTCAAAATCAAAATTAACCATAAGATACCTCAGAATACATGTATGATATTTGGAAAATTTTAAATGCATGCCTAAGAAATCCATGGGTGAAAGAAGAAAACAAAGAAAATTAGGACCAAGCATAGTGGTTCATGCCTGTAGTCTCAGCACTTTGAGAGGCCAAGGTGGATCACTTGCGCTGGGGAGTTCAAGGCCAGCCTGAGTATCATATGAGAGCCTATCAGCACCAAAAAAAAGTAAAAACTAGCCAGGCATGGTGATGCATGCCTGCAGTCCCAACAACTTAGGAGGCTGAGGTGGGGGAATCATTTGAACCCAGGAGATGGAGGCTGCAGTGAGCTATGAGCACTTCAGCCTGGATGACAGAGTGAGACCCTGTCATTCATTCATTCACTTATACATACATAAATTGGGAAATTAGGAAATATTTCTAACTAAATCATTATGAAAATTCGGCAAATAAAAATCATGAGCTACATCCAGGTGCAGTGGCTCATGCCTGTAATCCCAATACTTTGGGAGGACAAGGTGTGAGCATCACTTGAGGCCAAGAGTTCAAGACCAGCCTGGGCAACACAGTGAGATGCCGTCTCTACAAAAAAATTTAAAAACTAGCTGGGTATGGTGGCGTGCACCTGTAGTCCCTGCTACCCAGAAAGCTGAGGTGGGAGAATTGCTTGAGCCCAGGAGGCTGAGGCTGTAGTGAGGCATGTCTGTACCACTGCACTCCAGCCTGGGAGACAGAGTGAGACCCTGTGTAAGAAATAATAATAAATAAATAAGAAAAAAAATCATGAGATGCAGCTAAAGCAGTGACGAATGGGAAATTTATAGTTGTAAATGCATATATGAGAAAAGAAAGGCCTAAAGGCAAAGATTTAAGCTTCGTTCTTAAGTTAGAAAAGAATGGGCATGGTGGCTCATGCCTGTGAATCTCAGCACGTTGGGAGGTCAAGGGAGGTCAAGGTGGAAGAACTGAGCCCAGGAGCTTGAGACCAGCCCGGGCAACAAGGTCAGACTCTATCTCTATTAAAAAATTTAAAAATTGTCCAGGCATGGTTGTGTGCACCTGCAGTCACAGCTACTTGGGAGGATGAGGTGGGAGGATCACCTGAGCCAAGGAACTCAAGGCTGAGGCATAAGAATTGCTTGAACCCGGAAGGCGGAGGCTGCAGTGAGCCGAGGTCGCACCACTGCACTCCAGCCTGGCAGACAGAGTGAGACCATCTTAAAAGACAGACAGACGAAAGAAAGAAAGACAGACAGACAGACGAAAGAAAGAAAGAAAGACAGAAAGACAGAAAGACAGACAGACAGAAAGAAAGAAAGAAAGAAAGAAGACACAAAGAAAGACACAAAGAAAGACAGAAAGAAAGACAGACAGACAGACAGAAAGACAGAAAGACACAGAAAGACAGAAAGAAAGAAAAAGAAAGAAAGAAAGACAAAGAAAGACAGAAAGAAAGACAAAGAAAGAAAGAAAGGAAAGAAAGAAAGAAAAAGAAAGAAAGAAGGAAGGAAGGAAGGAAGGAAGGAAGGAAGGAAGGAAGGAAGGAAGGAAATAAATTGATATATTGAGCTCCTCACAAACAAAACTCCAGGCACATGGTTTCACTACTGAATTGTGTGAAATAGCTCAGGAAAAAACAGCCCTGATATTACATAAACTCTCAAAAAAATAAAGAAAATATTTCCAGCTTGATTTATGAGACCAGTGTGATCCCAACATCAAAGCCACACAGATATTACAAATAAAGAAAATTATATTATCCTTCAATAATATATGAAATTTCTTAACAAAATAGTATCAAAGTTGGCAATATTAAAATACTAACACATCATGACAACGTAGGGTTTATTCCAGGAAGGCAAGATTGGTTTAACATGTGAAAATCAAGGTAATTCACCATAACAGAATAAAGGAGAAAAACAATGTAATGCAAAAGAGGCAGAAAAAGGCCAGGCCCGGTGGCTCACCCGTTATCCCAGCACTTTGGGAAGTCGAGGCAGGCGGACCACTTGAGGTCAGGAGTTCAAGACCAGCCTGGCCAACATGGTGAAACCCTGTCTCTACTAAAAATACAAAAATTAGCCGGGTGTGGTGGCACATGCCTGTAGACCCAGCTACTCTGGAGGCTGAAAATTTCAAAAAAAAAAAAGGGGGGGGGGGGGTGCAGAAAAAGCAGGATAAAATGCAACATCTGTCTTGACAAAAACTCTCAGAAAAGTAGGAAGAGAAGTGATTTTCCCTAATGTGATAAAGATCATATGCAAAAATATCTAGAACATCATACTTAATTTTGAAATACTGAACTCCTTTCCCCCTAAGGTCAGGTGGAAGGCAAGGATGTTCTTTCTAACCACTTCTGTTCAACATTGTATTGGTGGTCCTAGCCTTTGCACTAAAGCAAAGAAAAAAAAAAAGAAAGGACAGAAAGACAGAAAGGGAAACTAGCCTCCACTTGCAGATGACGAATTGTTGGTTATAGAAAATCCTAAGGAATCTACAAAGCAGCAAATTAGTAAGTGAATTTAGCAAGGTCACAAGATTCAAGTTTAATTTAAAAAATCAGTTGCATTTTTTATATAGTAGCAACAACAAACTAGAAAAATAAAGTTTTAAAAACTACAATTGCAATAGCACCCAAAAAAGAAAATCTTAATAATATCATGTGTAAAATCTCTATGCTAAAAACTAAAACACACTGGTAAGAGAAATTTTTAAAAACTTAAATATAAACATACACAATGTTCATGGATTGGAAGGCTCAATATTGTTAAGATGTCAAGTCTCTCCTAAATTAATCTATAGGTTGAATGCAATCACAATGAAAAATCCCATCAAGACATTTTTGTAGAAACTGACTAATTATAAAATTCATATGGAAATGAATATCTAAAACAACTTTAAAAAAGAGAATAATGATAGAAGTCTAACAGTATCTGATTTCAAGATTACAAAGCTACAGCAATTAAGAGGGTATGGCAGTGGCCTCAAAAATAGACAAATATATCAATGAAGCAGGACAGAGTCCAGAAATCAACACATATAGAGACAACTAATTTTTTAAAAAGACATCAGTGGAGAAAAGATAGTCTTTTCAGTAAGTGATGCTGGAACAAGTGGATATATATGCAGAAAAAAAATCTCAATGCATACATCACACCATACAAAAAAAATTATTCAAGATATATCGATTTAAACCTAAAGGCTAGACCAATAAACTTGGAGAAGGAAACCTAGGAGAAAAATCATCGTGGGTAGGCAAAAGTTCTTCTCAATCATCATAGGAAAAAAAGGCAAATTAAAATTTTCTCCCATAAAAAGACACCTTTAAGAAAATGCATAGAGTATAAAAATTTTCTCTCAATAAAGTTGTTACAGGAAGAAAGAGAGGGAAGAGGGAAAAAGGGAGAGAATGCATACCTAGGCAAGGCACAGATGAGGAAAAAAATCTAAAAAACATAAATCTGATATGAATCCAACACTTCTGAAACTCCAACAACCAATAAAACATTGGGCAAATAAGTCGAACAGATATCACAAAACATGATATATAAATGCTCAGTAAATTTGTGTTAAATCATTAATCATCAGAGACACGCCAGTTAAAGTCATAATAAGATGCCACTACATAACCAGCAGGATGGCTAAAACATGGTTTAACCTTAACTCCCACACAGCAATGGTGAGAGTATAAAATGGTTCAACAAACTTTGAAAGAAAAGTTGGGGCCAGACATAGTGGCTCACGCCTATAATCCCAACACTTTGGGAGGCCAAGGTGGGCAGATCATGAAGTCAGGAGACTGAGACCATCCTGACCAACATGCTGAAACCCTGTCTCTACTAAAAATAGAAAAATTAGCCGGACTTGGCAGTGCATGCCTGTAGTCCCAGCTACTCAGGAGGCTTAGGCAGAATCGCCTGAACATGGGAGGCAGAGATTGCAGTGAGCCGAGATCGCGACACTGCACTCCAGCCTGGCGACAGAGCAAGAGTCCATATGAAAAAAAAAAAAAAAAAAGTTGGCAGTTTCTTACAGAATTAAACAAATACCTACCCTCTGACAAGTCAATTTCAATGTTAAGTATTGCCCAAAACTGGAAACAGCCCAGGTATCCATCAACAAGATCTTGATGGATAAATTGTGGTGTATTCACACAAAGATTCATCAGAAAACAAGAAAAACAAACAACTGATATATGACATGATAAACTGCAAAAACATCACACTGTAAAGAAAGCCTTACACAAGAGTATATATTTTATGGTTCCTAGATGAAATTCTGGAACAGGATAAAAAAGCTAATCTATAGTAGAATAAAACTCTATGGGCAGCAGGGGAGGCAAAGCGAGGAGTGACATGGGAAGGGGCTTCAGTGAATTTTGGCATCACCCCCAGAACATTCTGTAATCTTGAAAGGAGTTTGAGTTACACATGTTTGCATCTGTCAAAACTTGCTCAATAATCTTGCATTCCGCTATATATATATATTTATTACAAAAGGAAAAAAAATAAGCATTATTGAACCCTAGGTAATGATATAAATACCGTCATAGTTAGGCAATAGTGTGCTGATGACTACAACTTACTTTTTATTTAGAAATGCATCTAAATAAATAAATAAATTACAGTCAGCCCTCAGTATCCTCGGAGGAATTGGCTGCAGGACTCCCACAGATACTAAAATCTGCAAATACTCAAGTCCCTTATATAAAACGGTATAGTATTTACATATAACCTATACACATCCTCTGGTATACTTTAAATCTCTGGATTACTTATAATACTTAATACACTGTAAATAGTTGTTATACTGCATTGTATTTTTATGTGTATTATTGTTGCATTGTTTTTTAATATTTTTGATCCGTGGATATGAAACCCATAGAGGGCCAACTGTATAGGGAGAAGGATGGAGAGACACATGTGTGATAAAGCAAACACAGTAAAATGTTAATATTAACAGTAGGCTCTAGATTGTGGGTATACATATGTTAACAGAAAAATTCAACCATTCTGTATTCTTGAAATTTTTCATAATAAAATGTTGAGGGGAAAATTAACCATGTGTGCACTCCCCGTGCAGCTTTTTCTAATAAAAGAACTAATTATGCATAGACTTCATTAGGGGGGGAAAGAGTGGCATGTTTTATTTCTCCATATTCATTCAACTAAGTACTCTAAGAATTTTATATCAAATGGGTTGAGAAACAACATATAAATGAAAATAAAATTTGGTAGATGCTGTGGTGACTAATCTCCTCCCCTCATCACTCAACACATACACACACACACACACACACACACACACACACACACACACAGTGCCAAGGTTTAAACAGAGTCCATATTCACCATTTCAACTAATATCTGTTAAAAAGTGCCAAACAGGGGCCAGGCGTGGTGGCTCACACCTGTAATCCCAGCACTTTAGAATGCCGAATCACTTGAGGCCAGGAGTTCGAGACCTCCTTCGCCAACATGGTGAGACACTGTCTCAACTAAAAAATACAAAAATTACCTGGGTATGGTGGCGCACACCTACTCGGGAGGCTGAGGCTCAAGAATCACTTGAGCCTGGGAGGTGGAGTTCCAGTGAGCTGAGATCTCACCACTGTACTGTAGCCTGAAAAGGGAAGGGGAAGGGGAAGGGGAAGGGGAAGGGGAAGGGGAAGGAAATCTAAACTTCCCATTCTGCCAGTCTGATATGTGGGGAGTGAACGTGACCAATTCCCTATGCAGCAAGTGAGCTTGGTGAACTTCCTATGAAGTGCATCCCAATGAGGCTCTCTTCATTTTTACTCTTCCCTGGACGCTCATTTTATGTGGTGGGTATTCTAAGCTACAGTGGTTATCTGTCAATATGGGAATTCACGATGTTTAGCACATCTCTATGGACTGAAATACAATTCTAACTTCTTGTTTCAGTTTAAGTTAACTGCTACTGTATGTGACTTAAGGTTTATGTACTTTTCAAGTCCTAAGAAATTGTCTTTTTTTGTGTTTTAGTATTTGGATTAAAAGTCAACTTGAAATAAAACATAAATGAATACAACTAAATCAATTATGAACTGCTGCTTCTTATGCTTACATATAATCACTTGAGGAAAGCCTGGTTTTACTATTATCCTAAGGAAACCCTTAATTTTCCAAGAGCCTTTCTTGGACATTTGTGGCCGCAGACTAGATATTTATAGTTTGGCAAATACATACAACATTTGCCAGCTGCCAACTCCTGCTCACAACTACTTTATAAAAGTTGTAAAATTCCGTCCTGAAAAACAGCCTGTCCACTATAGCTGGGGAAGCGTATCTCTTGCTCTCTCCACATCTAGTTCTTCCACATAGACGAGGAATACAGCCCCTAAACATGACATGCCAGATCACCCCAGCACAAATTTGCTATATCAAACAAAGTTCAAAATACTTTAGTTCCAAGGACTAGACTAGCTGTAACTACCATATAACAAAAATGCCAGAAAAGATTATTTGATAAGAGATGGCACATAGTAGAACTTCCACACACACACAGACTAAAGATGTCTAGCCAGCCTGAAGAGCAAACAGATTTCTCAGGAGTTTCGTAGTTCATATTAAAATTGAAAGAGTATTTTATAATTCACCCCATTACACTGCCTATTTCAATATAATGTTCTCTCCATAAATCTTTCAGTAGAATTGATCTTCCAGGTAGATATGTCACTTTTGTCATCTACAGTGTGCTCCATATGCTTGCACACCACAGCATGCCCCTGTAGGGCAGGTGCAAGTACCCTAGTATGAGAACCCAGAAGTACCAAAGAATGTTTGTGACAAGAGGAAGACTGAATGTTAAGGCAAATATCAAAACTTTATGCATGCTTTGAGAGGTGGAAGAGTAAGTATAGAATGCAGTGTCACGCGGTTGACACTACCAACAGAACAAATATGAAAGCTAAGAGTGATTTGGGAATCACTAGCGTATGATGTTTTGTTCACACACTTTGGCAGTGTGTTCAGAAAGTAATTTTAGCACAGGCATAATCAAAGAGAATTACTGGCCATAATCTGAAAAACAGCAGCCCACTTTTATCATTTGTCTTCAGCTCATTACGAACTGCATGACATTCAAAAGATTCTGGAATTTCTTGTTCTGTGCTTCCACAAAAGGTTAAAACAAGGTAGAATAGTAATTATTACAATTTTTTTAAGCTGCTTGATTAGAAGAAGGCCTTAATGTTGTGCTTTTCTGATAATATCAATAAGGTGTAGTTATTAACAATCAACAGCTGCTTGCAAAGACTACTGGAACCTACTGAAGAAGTCACCAAATCGATGTGCCTTGAGATTACACTTAGTATTCTTACATGGTTTTCAGTTATAAAAATTCCCTTTTCAATCTCCTTAGGCAGAAGGTAAAATGAGTGAGCCTGCCATAAATATTGGCGTGAAGCTAGAAATTCAGAGATGATCTTGTTATCTTGAGAACCAATCACATTGCTTCTCTGGCATACTGCTAGAATCAAAGTTTAAGGACAAACTGTTCTTAAATGGATGTGAAAGTGACAGGCACATGCAATATATTTTACTTCTAATTTGAGTGAGGACATCTTCAAACACTGCTCAAAGTCTCCGTTTAGGGGAAATTTCAATGAAATTACATCATTACAACAATCTATTAAATCCTATCATTCCCACTGGGACAACAGTCTCACTTCTCTCCACTCGTTCAATCATGCTATTCCTGATTGCCAAATAAGAAAATCCTTCCTTTTCTCCACCACCTTCTTAATTGTTACTACTCAATTGTATCTCCCAGTTCACATCCAAGTAGTCTACTCAGACTGCCCTCTTCCAAAAACATCCCTCTGGGAGGCAGGTCTCCAAGCACCACAGAACTGCAGGGATACTCCTATCACAGCATGATCCTCACTCTATTATGATGATTTGTGGATTATACACTTCCCAGTGGAGAGAACTGCATCACCTCTATCTACAATATTAATATCTGAAGCATATTCAAGCATTTGCTGAATGTCAAATTAATAAATGGAACACAATGCCCAGCAGGAACCATGGATAACCACTATTTTAATCTTTTTAAGCTTTATTAGAGATCACTTTCAATGAAAATAATACGCAATTCTGTATTTGAAGTTTCTCTTTATAGACATCTTTGCTATAAGCACAAAATTATTTCATAGACAGCTTTGCTAAGAGCACAATCAATGAAGGTTAGAAACTACATATGCTCTCAATAAACAGAGAATTAATACAGTCAAGAAAAAATAGGTATACAGAAAACATATACAGTATCAGAGCTATTTAATTGTAGCTTGGGAGCAACTCAATCTTAAAACTACTAAATCAACCATAGCACAAAGAATCAAACTAAGTATTTAGGTAAATTTTAATCAGGCCAGGCACGGTGGCTCAAGCCTGTAATCCCAGCACTTTGGGAGGCCAAGGCAGGTGGATCACGAGGTTAGGAGTTCGAGACCAGCCTGACCAACATGGTGAAACTTCGTCTCTACTAAAAATACAAAAATTAGCCAGGCGTGGTGGCACACACCTGTAATCCCAGCTACTCAGGAGGCTGAGGCCAGAGAACCCGGGAGGCGGAGGTTGCAGTGAGCTAAGATCATGCCATTGCACTCTAGCCTGGGCAACAGAGCGAGACTCCATCTCAAAAAAAAAAAAAAATTATCAAATGAAATACAAAAGCTGAAGTTGGTAATGCAATTTATCTTGACAGGAGTAGCTGGTCACAGTTACTCTAACTGCTATCAAAATGAGGGGAGAATACTCTCAGCTCTCCAACAGAAAACCTAAAGTCAGTCTCCTAATCATGAAATGTGGTATGTCATGACAAACAGGTGCCTAAAACAAGGGCAGGCATTACCCAGAACATTTTAAAATATGATATTCATACCCTTTAAGAATTTTTATTCCCATGTGTTAGGATCTCTTCATTTGTATCAGCTGGCATAGGACCCAAATCATGATCCTACTGCTCCAAGTAATTCACATACATCTCCAAGCAACAGCTGTGTAATCTTTATAGTACAGCTAAAAATACAAAGTTCAAAACATTAAATGAATTTCATCTAACATTTAGGAATATGACTGAAAAAGAATACAGTTAATTCATGCTAAAGGAGTAATTTAGCAGAAGGCAACATTCAAAATGATGAGTAATCCAATTCATAAAAAATAAAAATGTTATGGGCTATATTTTAATTTTAGAAGTGTCCTCTTTTTTCCTCAAGATACGCAATGTCTGCAACTGAACTTAAGCATTTTTTCTCATTATTATTTCCCTACTACTAAAGAGGATACCCTTTTGGTTAAAAATTTAGAAACTATAGTTTTCTCAGCATCTTGACATAATTCTACGCCCTCCCACAATTTTTCTTATAAGAAAGACTCTTCTGAAGCTGGCTTACTTTTTTGTTCCTTGACTGACCTCATAAGCCGCTTAGCTGCAAAAGACTCATGATATCTTTTAATACTCTACCCTGGAAATCCCATTGCTAGTGAGACAGACAGCTATGTCTAACAGAAAGTACTCTTCATTGAAAAACCCAATTTTCAGATATTTTCCCCCCTTAGTGATAACCAGGAACTTATATTTTACTTAGGGTAAGCCTGCCAGGCAAACCCACCTGACTGATCCTTCTACAAGTCAGAACTAACACTTAATCAGCAAAGAGTCAGGACTCAAGTTGAGTTTAGCCCTCTCTGGTTTTTAATGTCCTGATCTCTAAAACAAAAGGTTCCTGAAATCACACCGGCCTTATTACAAAACCAAGAGGACCACATATAGCCATAGTAAAACTAAACAGCTTCAGATTAAGAAGGAGGAAGCGAAAAAAACTGGCTTCCAAAGTACTCTTGTTCAACAAGTTTAACTATACTCCTCAAATTATGCAACAACAATAAAAGACTAGAAAATGCTGAGAAAACTATAGTTTCTCAATTTTTAACCAAAAGGGTATCCTCTTTAATAGTAGGGAAATAATAATAAGAAAAAATGCTCAAGTTCAGATTTATATACATTGCTCTAAATCCGTTGTAATGTTTCTATGAAGTTTCATTTATTCTAGAAATACACTTTGAAAACTTGATTTTACAGATAGTCACAAAATAAAAACATCATAATCAGGTGATACAGGTACAACTTGGGCAGTGAAGGGTTAAAAATTACTGTTTATCTGCAGTTGGACAGTCTACTCCTTACACACAACTGACATCTTAAGACTTCAACCTTTCTTTAAATATTCAAATGAAAATTAAAACATCTGACCGGTGGGATAAAAATGGCAAATAAATTGAACATGTGGCCACAGCTGTGAGGTGTACTGTTTCTGTCATTTTGATGAGATCTAGAAGACTTCTAAATCCCCTTCCCACCTCTCCCCTTCTTAATAAAAGCCTTCAATTCAAATACTGAACATCAATCCTACATGTAGGATGTATACCCAAAATAACCGATTATTTATGTTTCCATTCCGCCATGAACCAAGTATTCTACCCATGGTAAAATACAAGAATTTAAACATTAACACCATATTAAATCATGAGTCTCCATGTTTCATAATAGTAGTGCCTTGGAACAAGGTCAATACTGAAATAAAATATAACCCAAAGTGGGAGATGTTAGACAAAATAAATAGTTGTTATTCATCAAAAATATCTATGTTAAGAAAGACTAAGGAACTGTTCTGTATCAAAAGACACTAAAGAAGGCCAGGCACGGTGGCTCACACCTATAATCTCAACACCTTGAAAGGCCGAGGCAAGAGGATCTCTTGAGCCCAGGAGTTCAAGACCAGCTTGGGTAATATAGAAAGACCCTGTTTCTACAAATTTAAAAGTTAGCTGGGCATGATGGTGCACACCTGTAGTCCCAGCTACTCAGGAGCCCGAGACAGGAGGATCACTTGACCCCTGGGAGGTACAGGCTGGGTACTGCCCTCCAGCCTGGGCGATAGTGCGAGAGCATCTCAAAAAAAAAAAAAGGCACTAAAGAGATGTGACGGTGAAACCCAATGTGCCATGTGAATTGAATCCTGGGCCAGAAAAACAAAAAAGAGTATTTTTCTTCTTTTGCTACACTGAAACTGAACAAAATATTAACAGATGATGCATAAGGCCTATCGAAGGTCCATTCTAAGATCATATTCTACTGAGAGCTAGATCTGAAATCGACCTGTTTAACTTTTTATTTAAATCCTTACTTTCTAATCAATGACATTTTAAGAGTTTCTCTCTGCTTAACTTTTTTTGCAAATATTAATATTCTTTTCTAGTTCCATGCTTCTATGCTACCTGAATCCTCACAAAACCTCTGCAAGGTTAGTATTCTTCACTCCTTTCTTAAGGAGACAGTTAATGTAAAGAACTGAAGAAACCTACCTTCTTCAGAGCACCCAGCTGGACCTAAAGCCACTTCCCAGTGTTTAACACACTAATGACTCATGCATGTGGTACAGTTCTTCTACTTACAAGAGGATTCCTATCCTTGCATACATACATATCAAAAATTTTTAATTATTCTCATTTGGAAAGAGAATATAAAGTAAATTATATAATATCCTGCTGTTTTCTAAAAGAGAATCTACACAAGAGTGAAAAATAGAACAGGACAGTGAGAAAGAAGGGAAAGAGAGTAAAGGGGGGAGGCACAAATACAGAGAGAGTGAAAGAAAAGGGAAAAGACAAAAAGTATATCCATAATTTAAAAAACTAAAAATTCTAGATTAACATCAACTTGGCTGGGTGAGGGAGAGACCTTGCCCAAGAACACAGAATGAAATAAAGTACCTATCTTATTAAAGAAAAGATAGTAACATTATTAAATTTTTTAAAACAGGAATAAACATGTCTATGTTTTAAGGGCAAAACTTGATTTCCCAATAATGGGAAAACTGCCATCAGGGGCCTCCAGATGATGGACTGAAAAGAACACATCACTAGGTAATACAATAAATAGTCCTGCCCAAAAATGTTTAGCCTGAATCCATTCATGAAAAAACAATGAAACAAATCCAAAATGAAACATATCAAAGAGAATAGATCTTTACAAAACAACTGGCCTGGCCTCCTAAAAGTGGCAACATCAAGAAAGAAAAACAAAGCTAAAGAGAGACTGAAGAGACATGAAAATGAAATGTCATAGTAGAATCCTGAATGGAGAAGGAAGAAGGCTAAAGGGAGAAGGGCAGTAAGAAATATCATTGGGAAATCCAAGAAAATCTGGGTATGGAAGGTATATTAGATGATATTAAATTTCCAGAGTATGATAACTGTATTGTGATTATGTAGGAGAATGCCTGTGTTATTTACACTGCGGAGTAAAGTGCTGTAAGTGACTTAAATGGTTTGGATGTTTATACCCTCCAACTTTCAAGTTAAAATGTGATTCCCGGCTGGGCTCGGTGGCTCACGCCCAGAATCCTTGCACTTTGGGAGGCCACGGCAGTGAGATCACCTGAGGTCGGGAGTTTGAGACCAGCCTGACCAACATGGTGAAACCCCGCCTCTACTAAAAACACAAAAAAATTAGCCACGCACCTGTAATCCCAGCTACTCGGAAGGCTGAGGCAAGAGAATCGTTTGAACCCCGGAGGCAGAGGTTGCGGTGAGCCCAGATTGTACCACTACACTCTAATCTGGGCGCCAGGGCCGAGATTCCGTCTCAAAAACAAAAAACAAAAAACAAAAAAAAACAGTGACGCCCGTTATTGGAGGTGGGGCGTGGAGGAAGCTGTCTGGATCATGGGGGAGGATCCCTAGGAATGGCTTGGTGCCCTCCTCGTAGTCATAAAGTAAGTTCTTGTTCTGTCAGCTCACTTGAGAGCTGGGAATGCTGTTTTTCGTTTTTGTTTTTTGTTGAGACAGAGTCTTGCTTTGCCCCCCAGGCAGGCTGGAGTGCAGTGGCCTGATCTCGGCTCACTGCAAGCTCTGCCTCCCAGGCTCATGCCATTCTCCTGCCTCAGCCTCCTGAGTAGCTGGGACTACAGGCGCCCACCACTACGCCCGGCTTATTTTTTGTAGTTTTTGGTAGAGACGGGGTTTCACTGTATTAGCCCAGGATGATCTCAATCTCCTGACCTCGTGATCCGCCCACCTCGGCCTCCCAGAGTGCTGGGATTACAGGTGTGAGCCACCGCGCCCAGCGGGAATGCTGGTTATTTAACAGAGTCTGGGTTCTCCTCTTCTCTCTCCCCATGTGACATGCCTACTCCCACTTCACTTTCTGCCATGAGTAAAAGCTCCCTGAGGCCTCACAAGAAACCAACCAGATACAGGCACCACACTTTCTGTAAAGCCTGCAGAACCATGAGCCAATTAAACCTCTTCTCTTTATAAATTACCCAGTCTCAGCTATTTCTTTAGAGCAACACAAAATGGACTAACTCTGTGACTAACTCTCAAATGGTGCAGTTAACACACACGTAGAAAATGAGTAAGACCGCTATTCAGGAGACTGAGGCGGGAGGATCACTTCAGCCCAGGAGGTCAAGGCTGCAGTGAGCCATGTTGGTGCCACTGCACTCTAGCCTGGGTGACAGACCCTGTCTAAAAAATAATAAATAAGAAAAAAAAAATTAGATGCAAGTACAGTAGTGTTTAATGGGAAATTTATAGTTTTAAATCCTTAGGTTGGTGCAAAAGTAATTGTGCGTTTTGCCATTAAAAGTGGCAAAACCGCAATTACTTTTGCACCAACCTAACAGGCCTAAAAGCAATGACCTAAGTAAGCGTCCTTCTTAAGTTAGAAAAGGCTGAGCATAGTAGCTCATGCCTGTGATCTGAGCGCTTTGAGAAGCTGACGTGGGAGGGCTGCTTCAGCCCAAGGGTTCAAGACCAGCCTGGGCAACAAGGTAAGACTCTCTTTCTACAAAAAAATTTAAAAATTAGCCAGGCATGTGGCGTGTGCCTGTAGTCCCAGCTACTGGGGGGAATGAGGTGGGAGGATCATTTGGGCTCAAGACTGCAGTAAGCTATGATCACAACACTGCACTGCAACCTGGGAGACTTAAGAGGAAAATAAATAGCTTTAAACATTTACCAGGAAATAAAAAAGGCTAAAAAAAAAAAAAAAGAAAAAGAAAGAATATTAATTGGTAAATCTCTATGATGAGCAAAATAATTTTCTTTGTAACATTCTTACAACATTCTTAAAAGTCTGAAATTTCTCCCCAAAAACAGCAAATTAAAAGGGATTTAAAAATACATAAAGAAGAGGCTATATACCGGTGAAAATGACAAGAGAATATATCTACCCACCATAAACAAACTCACTTCAAACAACAGGCCTTAAAATATATTCAACAATTAACAGAACTGTCAGAGAAAAATCAACAATTACTCTTAATCAATTCTATTCAGAACTACTGACAGATTAAGCAGACAAAATATAAGCAAAAAAATTCAAGTCCTCAACAGTACTAACAGAAGGTTCCAATTATGGCCAGGCGCGGTGGCTCACTACTGCAATCCCAGCACTTTGGGAGGCCGAAGTGGGCAGATCACGGAGGTCAGGAGATTGGGACCATCCTGGCTAACATGATCAAGACCATCCTGGCTAACACAGTGAAACCGCGTCTCTACTGAAATTACAAAAAATTAGCCGGGCGTGGTGGCAGACGCCTGTAGTCCCAGCTACTTGGGAGGCTGAGGCAGGAGAATGGCGTGAACCTGGGAGGCAGAGCTTGCTGTGAGCCAAGATCCTGCCACTGCACTCCAGCCTGGGCGACAGAGCGGGACTCCGTCTCCTAAAAAAAAAAAAAAAAAAAAAGTTCCAATTACAAAATACTTATATTAAAAAAGGAAGGCCTAATAGCAATGACCTACGCTTCCTTAGGTCAAAGAAATATTACATTCCAATGGGCAGGGGACACATTCTTTTTCTCACATACCCTAAACATTTATATTACTAAACCATGTAGAAGGCATAAGGGCATACAGATTATGTTCTAATATAATACAATGAACTCAGGAATCAGTAATTTTTTAAAATCTTCAAATTTGGAAACTAAAAAAATATAACTTAATAACCTTTATGTTAAAAAGGAAATCAATAAAAATCAGGAAACATTTAGAAAATATGTTAGAGCCAACGAAGAACTTAAGAGGAAAACATATAGCTTTAAACATTTACCAGAAATAAAAAGATGAAAAAAAAAGAAAAGAAAAACCTAACAGAGAAAAGCCAAAGAAATAAAAAGGAAAGAAATAATAAAGGACAGAAATCAATGAAAATCTAGTCCAAATGAACAATTAAGAAGATAACAAAACCAAAAGCTGTATCTTGGTAAATATTAATAGCCTAGATAAAATTCTAGTAAGATTCATCAAGAAAAAGACAAAGAAGATCCAAAAGAAGAGGAATAACAAAATTATCACAAGAAATGAAGAGGATTTGAATGGATTGAAAGAAAATAGGTTGAAAAATAGATCAAAAGATTAAAGGAACTGAAATGGCAATGCACCTCTCCAAACAAAGTAAAACAAAACCAACTCCGCGATGAGACTTTTTTTAATAAGTGGATTCTACTAAGCTTTTAAGAAACATTCTATTCTTATCTTATACACGTTTTTTCAGAAAGTTAAAAAGAACAAAAACTACCTAGGTCGTTTTTATCAGGCTAGTAAATTGAATCTAAAATCAAATAACAACACTATAAAGTTAGAGCCTAAATAAAATACTGATTAATCAAATCCAACAGTGTTTTTTTGTTAATTATTAAAGGCTCAAAGAAAAAACTCACGTGGTTATCTTGATAGAAGCAGGAAAATAACTGGACAAAATAAGCACCTAATTAATAAGTTTTTTAATCTATGCAAACCTGGAATAGAAAGGAGTTTCCTTAATTTAGCAAAGGATATATATATACATACACACACACACACACACACACACATATATATAAAAACCTGTAACAAATATAAAATAACACAGAAACTTCAGAAGCCTTTCCCTAAGTCGACAAATATGACCATGCTGTCTAGCACAGTGCCAGACTGGCCAACGCTGTAAAAAATAAAGAGTGTAACATTTGAAAAGAAAGAGAGAAAACTGTCACTGCTGCCAATGACATCATCATCTATCTAGAAGTACCAAAACAATCCACAAATAGAATAACATTTCTCCACCAAAATCAATCTATAAATGTAATGCAATCTCAAATTGCCAGTTTGATTCTTTAAGGAATTCAATAAGCAGCCTAAAATGTTCATGCTAAAATAAAGGTTAACCAACAGCTAAATCAACCTCAAAAAATAATAATAATAATAAACTTGCTTGACCAGATATTAAAACATACTATGAAGTATAGCCAACAGTGAGAGATATGAGCACAAAAACAAATGCCCAAATAGAACCAAATGAAAACTTATTCTGGGACACAAAGAACTAAATGATAATAAAAGATTAAAAGGTACCCACAAATCAATGGCAAAAACAACAGAAATTAGTTAATGGTTCTTGGCTATCCAAAAAGTGAAGACTCAACCTTTAAACAGACATTCTCCCTAAGTAAAAATAAATAATTAAGCAAATATTTAGAATTATAACTTCTTAAAAGCTCAAAAGTTTAACTACACAGATGGTTCTTTATTATATAGAATCTGAGATACATATTTTAAAGCTCCTAAATTATTAAAGGAATAACCCCGAAATACATTGAAATATGGTAATTTGCAGCTTCTATAAAATTACTTTTATTAATAATTACACATTAACACTCAAAAATAGTCAATGAAAGTTAGAAAAAAATGTACCTGCAAATATAACCGTGCTTTTCCCTTTCTCCAAACCTACAGCTCTGTTCATCTTTAAATTCAGCACTAGTATCAAACTTCCATTTCAAAAGGAAAGGAACTGCTATGTTTATTCTACCACAGCCTCAAAATGTACAAAGGCATTTATTACAGGCAAGCTCTGGCTACCCAAGTGCTATGAGTCATGTTTATTTTCAAAGACAACACTTGGAAATCAATCAGAAGGACTGTGAAAAAGTACATTAAGAAAAACATTGGTATTTACCAAATGTAAAGTTTTCAAAATTACAGCATCGGCCAAGATACAAACTTGTAAAACTGAAATCACTACACAGAATTTCACAAATTTAAGTAGCTAATAGCTATGGGTTTAAATGGTCAAAATAAAAATTGCTGATCACTTAGAATCAACCATAAGGAACAAAAAGAGTATGGTGAAATCACACGTGTGTTATATAAAATTAATGAAATTATTACCCAGTAGCCTTTTGCATACCGGGTTTTCAGGGGGTCACTCATTCTAAAGCTTACTTATTCAAAACTTTTTGTGAGTGCTATAATTTCGACTAGAAACTTCTAATAAGCAAAAACTTGCATGTATGCCAAAGAATCTTTAATAACAGTACACACTATGAGTAATAACCCTGTCATTCTACTAATTAAACTCAAATTTAAACAAGCTACTTTCAGTGGCAGACATAAAAACCAGAATTCCACATTGATTTTGAAAATAACACTCTTAGGAGGTATTCTGGGCATAATTAAAGTCCAGGCTCTCTCACCATTTTTATTCAGTGAAGTTATTACTGTTCTCTTAACTTTGGAAAATGTCAAAGACTTGCTGAGGGAGAACAGGCAGGCAGAGCTAAAGGAGGAAAATAAGGGTTTAATATAAATGGGGGGGGTAAATAGGTGGGAAAGTATGCCCCAGACAGCTATTATAAAAAGGGAGACTACATATTGTGTGCCTTATCCACTACAAAAACAATAATATTTTAAAATTGTACAAGGGTGGCCAGGCACAGTGGCTCACACCTATAATCCCAGCACTTTGGGAGGCCGAGGCGGGCAGATCACTTGAGGTCAGGAGTTCGAGACCAGCCTGGCCAACATGGTAAAACCCCGTCTCTACTAAAAATACAAAAAAAAAAAAAAAAAATTAGCCAGGCATGGCGTTGGGCGCCTGTAGTCCCATCTACTTGAGAGGCTGAGGCGGAGAATCGCTTAAGCAGTAAGCCGAGATTGCACCACTGCACTCCAGCCTGGGCAACACAGCAAGACCCTGTGTTGGGTCTTGCTCAACAAAAACAAAAACAAACAAACAAAAAAAGGACAATTGATAAAAGATTTAGAGAGGGCTGATAAAGATATGAAAAACATTAATGTTGGCTAGTAAAGAAATGCAAGTTAAATAAAACAAGATATCCTTTTAGACTTCGATAATTAGGAGAAAACAGTAGAGTGGGAAAAAGGCATCCTCATATATTGCTGATAAAAAAGCAAAGGCTCTTGTCCTTATGCATCAAGAGCCTTTGAAATGTAAATATCCACTGACTCAGCAGATTACACTTCTGTAGGTTTCACTTAAAGTATGTAAAATGTTAAACTGAACTATATGATGGTTGGAAATTCTGACAAGCCACTGGGTAAATACATTTGTAGATTGAATCTTAAGAAACTGCTGATACTCAACCACTTGTGAATAGAAAGACTAAGCAATTTTAAAATGATACATATGTACATTTGAAATTAACACCTTCTGATATTAAATAAGGGTGAAAGACACAAAACACTACTTTGGGGAGTGGAGGAGAGAAAAGACAAGTAAGAACGTAATATTTAGAAGTCAACTTGATGTCAGGCACTTTTAACATACATTGTCCTTAGATTTCTTACCATCACTCTGTGATGTACAGTTACTCCCAGTTCATAGATTCGGAAGCAAGTCTCAGAGAAGTTACAAAAATTTAGGGAACTATTAAGAGGCAAGGCTGGAGTTCAAACCAGGCCTACCTATCTGACTACAATGTCTGAGCTATTTCCACTTCATCACATTAATACATTCCTTTCTGAAGTGTATCGGAAATGATACTCCTTTAAATGCATGAGATAATAAAAATATTTGTCATGTGCTGAACTGTGCCCCTCCAACATCCACCAAATTCACATGTTAAAATCCTAACCCCCATTACCTCAGAATGTGACTGTATTTGAAGACAGGGCCTTAAAGAGATAACTGAGACAAACTGAGTATAACAGGTGGACCCTAATCCAATACGAATGGTGCCCTTATAAGAAGACAAGATTAGGACAGATCACTGGACACAGAGAGGAGAGCCATCTGCAAGCCAAGAAAGAGGCCTCAGAAGGAACCAACCCTGCCAACACCTTGACGTTCTAGCCTCCAGAATTGTGAGGAAAGTATTGTTTAAGCCACCCGGTCTGTGGTATTTTGTTATGGTAGCCCTAACAAACTACAACAACACTCTTACCTAAAAATACTGAACATCTTAAAAACCTAAACCTCACATTCCCCTTTTATTATTATTTTTTAATGTTCCTTTTGGATAGATTATGCTTAAAATACCAAAATGGAATTTTTCACAAATACTTTTAATGTTATATTAGACCATTTAAAAAATATACCTGAATGTGACCTATTAGAATTATCATATTTTGGCCAGATGCAGTGGCTCATGCTTGTAATCCCAGCACTTTGGAAGGCCAAGGCAGGTGGATCATCTGGGTTCAGGAGTTCGAGACCAGTATGGCGAACACAACAAAACCCCATCTCTACTAAAAATACAAAAATTAGCCATGAGTGGTGGCAGGCACCTGTAAACCCAGGTACTCGGGATGCTGAGGCAGGAGAACTGCTTGAACCCAGGAGGCAGAGATTGCAGCGAGCTGAGAACGCACCACTGCACTCCAGCCTGGGCAACCCAGAGCAAGACTCCATCTCAAAAAAAAAAAAAAGAATTACCATATTTTAATGTATTAGTTGATAAGCACTGGTAGTAAGCTATAATGTAGCCCATTCAAAGTCAGTCAACTTTTGGCCAGATGCAGTGGTTCACGCCTGTAATTCTAACACTTTGGGAGGCCAAGGCAGGCGAATTAGTTGAGGCCAGGAGACCAGCCTAGCCAACATGGCAAAACCTCGTCTCTACTAAAAATACAAAAACTAGATGGACGTGGTGGTGCGCACCTGTAGTCCCAGCTACAAGGGAGGCTGAAGCAGCAGAATCCCTTCAACCCAGGAGGCAGGGATTGCAGTGAGCCACCATAGCACCACTACACTCCATCCTGGGCAACAGAACAAGACTCTGTCTCAAAAAAAAAACAAGGCCAATTTTCAATAAACTTAACCAATCACAAAACTAGCCCTTCTCACATAAATCCAATAAAATAACTACCCACACCCCAAGGTCCTAAATAATGTAGCTGAGAGTGCCAGGCACACAGACCTGGGAAGGCCTCACCATAACAGCTCACCCTTTCCTCGGCAGAGTGGAGTAGAGTGTTTCTTACAAGTCCAACACTAAATAATAAATAATTTATAAACGCAGAGACCACAAACAAAAAAAAAAGAGGACACTACAGCAGACTCTAGATCAGGAGTGTGCCATCTTTTGGCTTCCCTAGACCACACTGGAAGAAGTGTCTTGGGCCACACATAAAATACACTAACACCAACGACAGCTGATGAGCTTTAAAAAAAAAAAAAAAAGGCCGGGCGCGGTGGCTCAAGCCTGTAATCCCAGCACTTTGGGAGGCCGAGACGGGCGGATCACGAGGTCAGGAGATCGAGACCATCCTGGCTAACACGGTGAAACCCCATCTCTACTAAAAAAATACAAAAAACTAGCCGGGTGAAGTGGCGAGCGCCTGTGGTCCCAGCTACTCGGGAGGCTGAGGCAGAATGGCGTAAACCCGGGAGGCGGAGCTTGCAGTGAGCTGAGATCTGGCCACTGCACTCCAGCCTAGGCGACAGAGCCAGACTCAGTCTCAAAAAAAATAAAATAAAATAAATAAATAAAAAATAAAAAAAAAATCATTCAACAAAAATCTCATGTTTTAAGAAAGTTTATGAATTTGTGCTGGGCCACATTCAAAGCCATCCTGGGTCACATGTGGCCCAGAGGCCGTGGGTTGGACAAGCTTGCTCTAGATATAAGCATAATTTTGAAAGCTGGAAAGCAGTTAGATTACAGGTAACTGACTTAGACTGAAGAAAACAGAAACCGTCTAGCAGAATTACTGAAGGAATGCACCAAGAATAAAGCCTAGAAAAGTTCAGGAATCCAGAGCAGGGCTGGGTGGGGCCGCGGCGGGGTTGAGGGGAACTGGTTGAAACTCTAGATAAGGAGCCATTCATCAAAATCCCAGATACCACAACCCAAACAATGCCATCAGACACTCAGCCCATTACTCTGGGAAGTTTACACAGGAGAGACTCTAAACAAAGGCATTCTGAGGGAGGTATGACGGGAATTAAATGCAAGGCTAAATACTGAATGATAACTAACCACCCATCCACCACCCTCCTTTTCCCCAATTCACCACAGAATTCTGGCAGTCAAGCTTAGACAGGAAAACAAAACAGCCTTAAAAAGAGAGGCCTGGAGACACTGACAGCTGAGGGTCCCACGGAAAGCCAGACTCACCAGTTCATCCCTCAGAGAGGAAGATCATGTCACAGGCCCATGCCATGGAAAGACTTCCCAATTTGCTTTAAAAATAAAAAAAAATTTTCAAAGCCTCATGCTTAAGTCGGAACAGATAGGCAAGGAACATCGACCATTTAAGAAAACCTTTAATTTGAAAGGTAGGAATCAAAACAGAGCAAGAAAAAAAAAAAAAAAAAAAAAAAAAAAAAAAAAAAAAAAAGACAAAATCAGAAGATAAAAGAATTCAGAAGACCCAAAAACCCCCTAATAAGGAGTTCTCCCTTTTCAGAGTCCATTACCAAAGAAACAACTTTCTAAGCATTGAAGGGCATATAAAAAGATCCATCAAGGGCACAGCACAATGCACTTTTTTTTTTTTTTAAACAAAGACTCGCATTAAGAAATATCACTGTAAAATTTCAGAACACCAGGAATAAGAGAAGATCCTAAAGGTTTCCAGAAAGAAAAAAACAGGTTTCTTATAAAGGTCTTGGAGGCCGGGTGCCCTGGCTTACGCCTGTAATCCCAGCACTTTGGGAGGCAGAGGCGGATGGATTACCTGAGGTCAGGAGCTCGAGAACAGCCTGACCAACATGGCGAAACTCTGTCTCTACTAAAAATACAAAAATTAGCCGGGTGTGGTGGCAGGCGCCTGTAATCCCAACTACTCCGGAGGCTGAGGCAGGAAAATTGCTTGAACCCGGGAGGTGGAGGTTGCAGTGAACTGAGATCATGCCATTGCACTCCAGCCTGGGTGTCAGAGTGAGACTCCATCTCAAAAAAAAAAAAAAAAGTCGGGCGCGGCGAGTCTTGGAATCAAAATGACATCAGACTTTTCAGACTTTTCAGAGCAACTCTAGAAACAAGTCACTTGAGTTATGCCTTCAAAATTTTGAAGAAAAATAATTTCCAACCTTGACTTGTAAATATAGCCAAGTTATCTATCAAGAGTAGGCTCTAATAGATATTCTTAAATATTCTAGGTCTCAAAGAATTTGCTTCCCATGCTTCATTTCTAAGGGAGCTACAACGAAAAGCAACAGAATAAGGCTGGAAGAATTCCCATGAAGATGGTAAAAATCTCACTACAGGAAGCAAGCCAAGAAGGCAATCAGTTCAACTGGAACAGAAAGTTAGAAGTATCCAAAATAAAAAATAAAAAGAAACTGACAGATTACCTGATGTGTTTATTGTACTAAAAGGAGAGTTAAACTTTAGTAGGACAGTCTGAGCTGAGTAAGTGATGAACGCATGGAAAACAAATAAACACAAAGATTCATTAAATCCAGCTAAAACAAAAAGCTGTTTCAAAAAAAAAAAAAAAGTAACCATATTAAAATAGTACACAGCATGGCTCCAATGTGAATAGTTATATAAACTTTTATTAACCAAAATTGGTTATATAACCATATATAGAAGACGGAAAGTACGCATCATGGGGAGAAGAAAATGTAAAACAGCTAAACCACTATCTTCCATCATGGCAAGTCAAAAGATAAACCTAAAATTGAAAGAGTCAAAAAAGGTTAGTTTAAACATGTTATCTGGAAATAAGAAACTATCAAAGAAACAAGTCAATGTTGATAGTGTTTCCTCTTGAGAGCTGGATTCTAGCAGGAAAGGGAATGGACTTTTTTTTTTTTCTTTTGAGATGGAGTCTCTCTGTCGCCGAGGGTGGAGTGCAGTGGCGCGATCTCGGCTCACTGCAACCTCCACCTCCCAGGTTCAAGCGATCCTCCTGCCTCAGCCTCCCGAGTATCTGGGAGTATAGACATGCGCCACCAGGCCCAGCTAATTTTTTATATTTTTAGTAGAGACAAGGTTCTGCTGTGTTGGCCAGGCTGGTCTTGAACTCCTGGCCTCAAGTGATCTGCCTGCCTCGGCCTCCCAAAGTGCTGGGATTACAGGCATGAGCCACCTCGCCCAGCCTACTTTTATTATTATTAGCCTTGTAAAACTACATGACTTTATAAATTATTAATATGTACATGTACACCATTTTGATAAAAATTAAATTTTTAAATCATGCTCAAATTTTTTAAAACCATGCTTTAGAATAATATTTAATTACAGAGGAAAGTATTCACAGTATATTTAGGGGAAATCACATTAAAGAACATTATGTTCAATTAAAAAAAACTAGTATTGCCTAAAAACAAACAGGAAGTGTACATACTAAAGTGGTTTTCTCTCAAGTAGTGGCATTTTTTTGATTTTCTTATGTAATTTTCAAATTTTTTATAATGTATATGCATTATTTTGTAATTTTAAAAGAAAGTAAGAAAAGATATAGAAGGTTACTAGAGCTCAAAAACCAAACAATTAAAACAATATTGCTTTCTGTTCCAACTAGTCTCTAGGACCTACTGTGGGGTTATAATAAATTTGTGATTTTATAATTGCTATAAAAATATTGGGGGATACTCAACATTTGGTAAAAAAAGAAAAGAATGATAGGTCCCCAGTAAGAAAATACTCTCTTTTTTTCAAGTATGCTTGCATTTCATTCATCTTAAACTTCATACCAAGATTATGTGACTCAGAGAGCTGACTTCCAATTTTAAAACTCTGGATGAAGAGGTTACAATCCAAACTTAAAACTAACCAAATAAATGAACAAAAGAAAACCACTTACAACTTCTCCATGCCTAAACAGAACTAAAATTAAAAGAAAAAAAAAAAGAAACAGCCAACAAAGTAGAGGAATTATTTATACCAATGGCGACATTTTAACGCTAGTACAACCACTCCAAAAGCTGTATTTGGCCCACACACACGCTCAAGAAAAAACAAATACCAGAAATAGCTCAAGAAAAAACAAATGCAGAATATAACAATAAATTATAATGTCTTATAATTTAGACATTATAAGATCCAAAAACTGCAACCAATCCAAATGTCCATCAGCCTTAGAATGAATAAACTAGTATTTCACACAATGCAATAAAATGTAAAAGCCAGATACAGAATGTGTACCATGTGATTCTATTCACATGAGTACAAAAGCAGGCAAAACTAATCTACGCTGTTCTGGGTCAGATGGGGTTACTCTTTGGTGAAAGAGTAACTGTAACTGGAAGAGGGCATAAAGTGATAGTTACACGGGTGTATTGAATTGGTGCTATGTGCTCTTTTTTGTACATCTTATACTTCAATAAAAATTTCAAGTTGAAAAAAGATAATAGTCCCTGTAATCCCAGCACTTTGGGAGCCAAAGGTGGAAGGACTGCATGAGCCTAGGAGTTCTAGACCAGCCTAAGCAACTTTGTCTCTATTAAAAAAAAAAAAAAAATTGTATTTATTTATTTACATATTTATTTATTTATTGAGACAGAGTCTTGCTCTGTTGCCCAGGCTGGGGTGCAGTGGCGTAATCTCGGGTCACTGCAACCTCTGCCTCCCAGATTCAAGTGATTCTCCTCCCTCAGCCTCCCGAGTAGCTGGGACTACAAGCACGTGTCATTTTTATATATTTTGTAGAGATGGGGTTTCACTATGTTGGCCAGGCTGGTCTTGAACTCCTGACCTCGGGTGATCCACCTGCCTCGAGCCTCCCAAAGTGCTGGGATTATAGGCGTGAGCTACCATGCCCAGACAAAAAAAAAAATGTTTTAATTAGCCAGGTGTGGTGGCACATACCTTTGGTCCTAGCTACTCAGGAGGCTGAGGTGGGAGGATCAGTTGAGCTCAGGAGGTCAAGGCTGCAGTGAGCTATGTTCACACCACTGCACTCCAGCACAGGTGACAGAGTGACAAAAAGATAGTACTCAATGGCCAACAAGCACATGAAGAGATGCTGAATATTTTTAGTCATTAGGGAAATGAAAATCAAAAACCGCAATGAGGTACTACTTCACAGTCACTAGGATGGCCATGATAAAAAACAAAACACAAAAAATTAAAAATAACGTATCATGAGGATATGGAGAAATGAGAACCCTCATACACTGCTGGTGAGAATGTAAAATCAGGCAGCCAAGGGGGAAACCAGTTTGGCCAGTTCTCAATGAGCTAAATGGAAAATTACCTGTCATGTGACCCGGCCAATTCCATTCCTAGATATATGTCCAAAAAAACTGAAAACAGGTATTCAAATACCTGTACATAAATCTTCATAGCAGCTCTATTCACAATAGCCAAATGGTGGAAATGGCCCAATGTCCATCAAGAGATGAATGATCAAAATGTGGTATATCCAAACAATGGAATATTAGTCATAAAAAGGGAAGATGTACTGACACTGCTATGACATGGATGAACCCTGAAAACTTTATGCTTAGTCACAGAAGGCAGACACAAAAGGCCATGTACTATATAATTCCATTTACATGGAATGTCCAGAATAGGCAAAGGAGACAGAAAGCAGATTCATGGCTGCCAGGGGTTGGTGGGGAACAGGGATTGGGAAATGACTGCTTAATGGGTACAGGGTTTTCCACTTAGGGTGATGAAAAAGTTCTGGAAGTAGACAGTGGCAATGGTTGCACAACACTGTGGATTTATTTAATGCCACAGAATTGTACACTTTAAATGGTTACCATGGTAAATTTTATGTTATCTGTATTTTTCCACAGCAAAAAAAAAAAAAAATTCAAAACAAAAATAATACTTAATGCTGGCCAGGATACAGTAAATACTCTCTACACTTTGGTAATTGGAACATAAACTAAAGCTTTTGCCAAATATTCTGGTAATAAATACTAAATAATTCATATCTTTGCCCCAGTTTATATTTTGCCTTCTGAGGACCAACCATAAGAAGCAAAAAAGTTTTACATCCAAAGTGCTCACTGTAACACTTATAATAATACACAAAAGGGGGAGGGATCTAAATGCCAAACTATTGGGGAATGGATAAGTCAACCACGATACATTTACAAAATTAATTGTGTTGACACTAAAAATGTTTACTAAGGTATGAAATGAAGAATATTCATATTATGAAGCAAATATTAAAACAGAATACAAATTCTATAAATACAAGCCAAAGTATGCATCTACAAAGACTCAAAAAGTATGTTCCCTATGGACACTATTTTCTTCCTACTTTCTGTCCCTTGAACAAAGCAAGCTCATTTTCAATGCAAGGCCTTTGGACCTCTTCTGCTTTAGAGTACTCTCCTCCTGCTCTCCAATGACTGCCTGCTCATCTTTCAGATCAACTCAAATGTCCCTCCCTAAGCAGCCTTCCATGACCACCCCAACCAAGTTAGGCCTTGCCTTCACCACCCATCTTTTCTCACTACACATTTTATCTTCTTCACACTTACTGAGAATAACTGACTTATTGGTACATCCTTCTCCATTCAGCTACCAGAATGTAAGCCCCCTGGGTACATGACTTAACTCCATTTCCCCAGGGCAGAGAACAGTGCCTGGCGGTAATAATAAATATCTGTCAAGATAATAAATATTTGTTGATTAACTTGTTCCTTCTACTTTTTCAGTTTGTCAATTTTGTGTGTAATAAACACGTTTTCTTTTTTAATACTATTTTTTAAATATGCAACTAGGTCAACAAACAACACTTACTGAACCAAAGAAAATGTGTAACTTTGCTAGATATTTTCTAAGAACAAAGCAAAGGTCTGGTTCAGTCATAACAACAAAAATAACTAATTATAAACCCTTCCTAATAAGGGATAATGCTCTACTACACCTTATAGCGTATTTTATTATAAAGATAGGTGAAAAAAACTGTTTTTTCTACCCTCACACAACACACTTCTGACACCAGATTATCTGGCAGACACCAAGTGACTTATGATTTAATTCAATTCTGACACTATGTGGAAATAGCATCACATCCCATAGGTTAAGGGATCAGTTCCAGAAGACCACGCCAACTTCTAATGCCAATCTCATGCCCCGGGTTGTGTCCTGTGCTTCTGGCCCAATAGCTCTAAGTCAGGGTTCCCATAAGTTCTCCCCAGAGTTTAATTTGCTAGCGCAGCTCACAGAACTCAGGAAAACACTTTACTTATGTTTATGCATTTATTACAAAGATTTTTTTTTTTTTTTGAGACGGAGTCTCATTCTGTCGCCCAGGATGGAGTGCAATGGCGCGATCTCTGCTCACTGGAACCTCCACCTCCTGGGTTCAAGCAATTCTCCTGCCTCAGCCTCCTAAGTAGCTGGGATTACAGGCGCCCACCACCATGCATGGCTAATTTTTGTATTTTTAGTAGAGATGGGGTTTCACCATGTTGGGGAGGATGATCTCGAACTCCTAACTTCAGGTGATCCACCCACCTCGGCCTCCCAAAGCCACTGTGCCCAGCCAATACTAATTATTTTAAAGGATACAAATGAATAGCCAGACGAAGAGATACATGGGGTAAGGTCTGGAAGGGTCCTAAGAGCAAGAACTTCTGACCTCCTGTAGCTGGGATGTACCCCCAATCCCTGCACTTGGATGTGTTCTTGCTCATCCATCTGGAAGCTCTCCAGACTCTATCCTTTGGGTTTGTATAGAGGCTTCATTAGGTAGACATCACTTGCCACTGGTTATCAACTCATCCTTCAGGCTCCTCCTCTTTCCCCTCCCATGAGATTGGTTGGTTGGTTTCCCTAGCAACCAGCTCCCCTACCCTGAAGCTATTCAGGAGCCACAGCCACCAGTCATCTCATTAGCATACAAAAAGCCATTTATTACAGTACTTTGGTCAGTCCGAGGGTTTTAAGAGCTGTGTGCCAGGAACCAGAACAGAAACCAAATATATATTTCTTATTATATTACAATTCCACATTTACCTATTTTCAGCACTCAGAAACCTGTCTCAAATTTCCTATTCCATAAGGTACTTAGTAACCCTTCTTCCAACACCAATCCTATTTCTATTCCACAACCCCAATACCCTTCCCCCTACACAAATAAATCCTTAAGAGTAATACTTTAAAATAGTCACACTTAAGGCATGAGAATTATTTCAGACTCATTGGTGACAATATGCCAATATTAAATAATGTTGAGAAAAAAATTTTAATGAATTTGAGTTTATTCATACAAGTAAATTTCAAATTAAAATACATTTAAAAAGGAGCCTAACTACAACTAATCTTCTATGTTGATGTATGGTTGAAATGCGGATTCACAAGTACATGCTATATATAGTATTTATAATTATATATTGCATCTATATATAAAAATTGAAGAGAAAATATCCTTCTATGAAAAGATAAGCTAATTGAGATGCTCAAAAATCAAAAGTGATACCACCAATCAGAACTCCAAAGTCAATCTAAGTATCTCTGGAGGTGGTAATTCCAGACTCCAATAAAATACAAGCATTCAAAATTTATGGTTACTGAGTTTCTACTAGTGATTGGAAAACTGACTCCATCCATTAAATTAAGATTTGAAGCCAGGCATGGTGGTGGCTCAGGCCTGTAATCCCAACACTTCAGGAGGCCGAGGCAGGCAGATCACCTGGAGTCAGGAGTTCAAGACCAGCCTAGCCAAGTGGAGAAATCCCATCTCTACTAAAAATACAAAAATTAGCCAGACATGGTGGCAGGCACCTATAATTCCAGCTACTTGGGAGGCTGAGGCAGGAGAATTGCTTGAACCCGGGAGGCAGAGGTTGCAGTGAGCCGAGATCGTGTCACTGCACTCCAGCCTGGGCAACAGAGCAGGGCTCCATCTCAATAATAAAAATAAAAAAAAGATTTGAAGATGTCCAACTTAAGTGCTGACCTCAGAACAACAAATGCAAATGCATTATCAGACATGAAAAAGAAAGGAACATTTCCATCTGTCATTCTTGTAGTTAGTTGAAATACACATGTCCACTGACAACTATGACATCATTTCTAAAAGTGAATTTAAATTCTACTCACAAAGTAACAACCAAACAAGCAAATATGTAAATGTACTTCCAGACCCTGTACGTTATCCTTCCATACCACAAAAGATGTTCTAGTACTGAATGACAGCTTTTAAAAGGTTATGCTTAGATAGAGATTGGGGTTATTAGGATTCTGGCTCAGGATTTTAGATACATTATCTGATATATAAAGGTCAGCGTAGACCCAAATTAAAAGCACCCATTGAAAGTTCTTATATCTGTGGTATTAAAAAAGTATTTTTTTAAAAACTTAAAACTTAAAAAACTGAAAGGATCTTAGCTGTACAGTGCTAAGTGGACAGTGTGGTCACAGGATGGCAATTAATTTAGTCGCTTCCTTAAACTCGACTTAATTTGTATCATCACAATAGGTCAGAGGTATGATTCACACATGCTACTCCAACCCACTAGTAAGCTTACGAACAGCCAGCTAAGTAAATTTTACTACTAATGCTTCCAAAGGTTATTAGAATTTACATTCCAACACACAATATGAATAAATCTCATGTGATACTGCCATCTAAATGATCAGAAAGCACCTTAAGTCTCTCCCATTACCAAAATGGTTAGATAATATACAGTTAATTTTGAACTGAAACGTTCTGTTACCACCAACCTATGATTAAATCCTGAGCAAAATCTTAAGGGAAGGCATAACATTTTTAATTGCTCATCGTAGCTATCAATTATTCTTTCAAGGAAGCTCTCTTAAAAGAGAAAGGTTTTATCAGTTAGAAGCATTACCAGCCAAAGCTAAGTGAATGTAACTGGAATGAGCAGTAAAACATTTATCCTTGAGGCAAAGGAACATAATTTCAGGAACCAGGAGGCAGATTTCCACTACATACCAACTTGCACCTAATCCCAAACAGATTGTTCAGCAGCTGTTGCCCTTGCCAAAGTGGTCTCCATCCTCATCCAAACATCTCCCTGGAGGAAAATGACAATTCCCTGAAAGCAATCAGCCTTACTAGCAATCAACTTTTCCAATAACTGGGGAGAAAGAAAAAGTGAACCATGGGCCAATATCCCTAAAACCTAATAAAACAATATCCTGCCAGCAGCTTTTTATATGAAAGGCTTATCCATGTCTCTTAAAAAAGAATGGTCATCCAGATACAAAATTGGCCACAGGGACTTCTTTCAATCATCCGGCGGCCAATTTGGAACCTTTTTCTCCTCACCTCTCCAAGACAGCACAGCACAGAAAAAAAAAGGGGGGGGAAGATAATCACCTCTCTGTTCCTACTATCACTTCTGCTTCATCATTCACTAATAAGTAGTTCACTGACCCTAGACAGGTGCTCAGGACTGTCTCCACCCACTCCACAAATCTATCAAGTGCCTACCTACCAGGAATTAGTCTTTCTTGTTTTCCCCTGAAATACAGATGAATTCTCAGTGATCACTCTACAAAAACTTATAAAGTTTCACGTTCTACTTACAAAGTGAAATGAGAACACTATCTCTGTGCTTTAGGTTTTCTGTTTTTAACCACCTATACCAGCAACTACCAGGAATCACCTTTAAAAAAATTCCAAAGGATTCTACTCTATACTAAACTACATTACATTACATGCAGGTAGTAAAGGAAAGACATGAGGCAGAGTTCAGAGGAGTTTGATGGCACCAGTGGGGAGAGAGAAGGTCTACTTTCTGGCCCACGATAGGAAGGTCCCAGGACCCCTACAATGGCTTACCTTCAATCCCCAAGATGCCCAACCTACATCAATTCATCTCCCAAATCAGTATTACTCAAATTTTTAAGGCCTGTGATAAATACACTGCATATACAACCCAGTACAAACACACACACACACACAAATGCACAGAGACTAAATGTTTCATGAAACAACACTTGCCATTACCATGTGCAATGTTTCTTGAATATTTTCTATTCTCATTTGTGATAACTCCTGCTAATAACCTACAGTTAGAAAAACACCATCCTTGCCAGGCGCAGTGGCTGACGCCTGTAATCCCAGCACTTTGAGAGGCCAAGGTGCGCAGATCACTTGAGATCAGGAGTTCGAGACCAGCCTGGCCAACATGGTAAAACCCTGTCTCTACTAAAAAATACTAAAATTAGCTGGGCATGGTGGCAAGCACCTGTAGTCCCAGCTACTCAGGAGGCTGAGGCAGGAGAATCACTTGAACCCGTGAGGCAGAGGTTGCAGTGAGCTGAGATCCTGCCACTGCACTCCTGCCTGGGCAACAGAGTGAGACCCCATCTCAAAAAAAGAAAAAAAGAAAAACACCACCCTAAAATACTCCCACCTCCCTAGTCTTATTTTGGGGATGGGGGAAAGGAGGATGACTATAGAGAAAAAACCCATCAGAACCTTGGGATTAAGGAGAATCCCTGGGGCAGAAGGGCCTTCAATCTCAGACATCCCAATGTAAAACCCTGAATGGTCTCAGAGAAATGCTTTTAAAACACAGCTATCAGGTCAATTCTGCAGTCTCAGTGTTTTGTCAAATAAACGAATTATAGACATCAAATGTCTGGTGATACCAAAAACTACTTGTACCCTAAAAGTACTGAAATAAAAAGTACATAAATGATAATAAATTTTAAAAATTCACTAAGCTAAAAAAATGTCTGGTGATAATTAAATGTACTGGATTGAACCATATGAAATTGCCAACGTCTGGTGATTTCTGACTTCCAAAAACAGTAATTTCTTATAGTTTAGCCTAATAGTGTAACACATACTTCAAAGATACGATGCATTAAATGGTCTTGTGTGTACCACCTGAGAACCTACTAGCCCTCATTATAACATAGTTCCCACAGAAAGATACGTGCTAAGCTCCTACCAAAAATCTGATTTGAAAGCTGGAACTATCTGCAATTAAGACATAATATGATCTAGTATCTCTGAATGCTTTTCAGTGTGACCACTACTGGTTTCAACACTTGATCACCAGAAGAGTCCCAGGCCTTGCGCAGTGGTTCACACCTGTAATCCCAGCACTGTCGGAGGCTGAGGCAGGTAGATCACGAGGTCAGGAGATCAAGACCAGCCTGGACAACATGGTGAAACCCCGTCTCTACCAAAAATACAAAAATTAGCTGGGCGTGGTGCCACGTGCCTGCAGTCCCAGCTACTTAGGAAGCTGAGGCAGGAGAATCGCTTGTACCGGGGGCCAGAAGTTGCAGTGAGCCAAGATCAGTCACCGCACTCCAGCCTAGGTGGGTGACAAGAGTGAAACTCTGTCTCAAAAAGAAAAAAAAAGTCCCAGGCCTCTAATATAAACCCACTACTTTTCCATGAAACTTGGGATACTTGATTCATTCTTGTTTTCACACAATTACCAAATCTGGAGCCTCAATCTCAGCCTGCTACTTTCTATCAGATCTATCTTATTTTCTGAAAGTATGTTCACTTCAATCAGATCATAAGCTCCTTAATGTGGAGATAGGGCCAGGCGCAGTGGCTCACACCTGTAATCTCAGCACTTTGGGATGCCAAGGTGAGCGGATCACCTGAGGTCAAGAGTTCAAGACCAGCCTGGCCAACATGGTGAAACCCCGTCTCTACTAAAAACACAAAAATTAGCCGGGCGTGGTGGTGGGTACCTGTAGTCCTAGCTACTCAGGAGGCTGAGGCAGGAGAATTGCTCGAACCTGGGAGGCAGAGATTGCAGTGAGCTGTCATCTCGTCACTGCACTCCAGCCTGGGTGACACAGCAAGACTCCGTCTCAAAAAAAAAAAAAAAAAAAAATTGTGGAGATAGTCCTTTGTACTCTTTGAAAGCCTCCTTCCATAGTGATATATTATCGTTTGATAAAATGTGTCCTGAATTAAAATAAATCTGGGGAAAATCCTTGCCCGTGTCCACTTGCCTAAAATCATCTTTTTAGGAGTGACAATGCTATCATCCTATTACCAAATTCCAGAACCCTGGTGTGACCTTTCACACCAACCATTCTCATTATACTTATCACCCTTTTGACTCAGTATGGCCATGGAATTACTTCCTTAAACCTATCTGTTAATCAACCACAAAGATTATTTTACACATACACCATAAGGGCCCAGTCACTCAATCTTCCAAATCCTTAATTGGCTTTTCTTTAACTGCATACATCATCAAATATAAACATTTCCCACATGCTACATGGACCTCTAACTGAATAAATCCCAAGCAGTCACTCTTAAATTTACCATTTACCTTAGCACGCAGCTTTAGTTTCACCTAATCAGAAATTAGCTGCTCTCTGTGACATACCTATCCTCCTTCTCAAAGCTCTACTCAGTCCTTGGAGACAGGAGTATTTGCCTTGGAAGAGGGGAGACCATTCAGAACTACCTGTGCTCTCTTTGATTCTCTCATAGCCTCCCTCTTCGTATCTCTCACTTTAAAAGAAGCTAAAAATGTTTCTACTTATAACATGAAGCAATCTATGTACTATCATCTTAGATGTGTAAAGAACGTGTTTTTAACATGCCATTGCTCAACTCTTTAAAAAGTCATACTATTAAGATCATGTAACAACATGGAAAAGTGTTCATGGTCATGTTCACTGAAAAAGGACACCAAAGGTTATTATACATATTGAGTGTTAGAGCTTATGGGGTGATGTCCCTTCAAATTTGTGTTCATATGGTTACATATTAGGAGTGGATATGTTTGCTATCTTGATTGTACACCTTAAATATGTGACATTTATTGTATGTCAATTATACCTCAATAAAGCTGTTGGCCAGGTACTGTGACTGAAGCCTATAATCCAGCACTTTGGGAGGCTGAGGCAGGAGGATCCCTTGAGTGCAGGGGTTCGAGACCAGTCTGGGCAACATGACAAGACCCCATCTCTATTTTTTTAAAGCTGTTAAATGTTATAAATTGTATTAAATATTTGATAAGCCATGTGTCTTAGTTGTTCCTGCTGCTACAACAAAATACCTTAGACTGAGTAATTTATAAACAATATCAATGTATTGCTCACAGCTCTGGAGGCTGGGGAAGTCCAAGATCAAATTGCCAACAGATATGGTGTTTGGTGAGGGCACGCTGTTCAGGGATGGCACCTTCTATTTGTCCTCACATGGCAGAAGGGCAAAAGGGGCAAGCTCCCCCGACCTAATCACCTCCCAAAGTCCCCACCCTCACCTTGGGGTTTAGGTTTCAACCTAAGAATCTTGGGAGGATACACATATTCAGACCATAGCACTATGGCAGAATGACATAACCACAAGCCTTAAGCATGTAAGGGCAGCTTATAAGAGCTAGGGGATAGAGGATCACAGAGAGTAATTTGCTCCAGAAAGTAACTCAAAGGATGGATTTCAAAAGGAAAAAACTAGCAACAGTGAGGGGCACAGGGTAAGACATAAAGAGAAATCCTCCACCCCACCACCCCCACCGTGGCCCAGTTTACAGAACCTTCTCAACTTGAAGCACAAAAACTTGCAAGTTAAGATTTTAAAAGTAGGGGAACTTTTTTATTACAGAAAAGGTTCTGGATTATGCTAAAATGCAAAAGAAAGGCAGCTAGAATTTTTCAAGACACTAGAGTTCTTACCATGGATTTAAGAGATCTCTGAAAAAATAAGCTTGAGAAAAATAAAACAAAGGTGGTTTTAATTTTGTCTATAATTAGCAAAGTAAATTCATTTCTTTGTTTTTCTAAATTACATTTCCCAATTTTTCTGTTTGGCTTAATATTGGTAAAAATGCTTCCCCTAAGGCTGTTAGATTATAGGTTATCTCATTTATGTTGTTGAGCTCACCAGTATTAACCTGGTGACTGAGAAAAGAAAAAAGGAAATTAAGTCTTTATCAGCAAAGACTCATAATTTCATCTGTATATTCAAAAATACGATAATAACTTCCATTAACAAATATTTCTTTTTTTTTAGATTCAGGGGTATGCAGGTTTGTTACACAGGTACACTGCATGATGCTGAGGTTTGGGTTTCCTGCCCCGCAAGTTGTGAACATAGTACCCGATAAGTAGTTTTTCACTCTTGACTTCCTCCCCTGCTTTTGGAATCCCCAGTGTTTATTGTTCCCATCTTTGTGTCTGTGTGTACCCAGTGTTTAGCTCCTACTTATAAGTGAGAACATGCGGTATTTGGTTTTTTGTTTCTATATTAATTTGCTTAGGCTAATGGCCTCCAGCTGCAAAGAACATGATTTTGTTCTTTTTTATGGCTGCAACAAATCTCTTGAAAAACATAAAAACTTTAAATACTAAAAGCTTCATAGGCTGAGCACTGTGGCTCATACCTATAATTCCACCACTTTGGGAGGCCAAGAGAGGAGGATTGCTTAAGTCCAGGAGTTCGAGACCAGCCTGGGCAACACAGCAAGACCCTGTCTTTAGAAAAAAAAAAATTAAGATTAGCTGGTAGAGGAAGAAAAGGACAAAGAAATATTTAAAAAATAAATATGGCCAGGCGTGGTGCCTCACACCTGTAATCCCAGCATTTTGGGAGGCTGAGGCAGGCAGATCACTTGAGGTCAGAAGTTTGAGACCAGCCTGGCCAACATGGTGAAACCCCGTCTCTACTAAAAATACAAAAATTAGCTGGACAGGTGGTGGGCGCCTGTAATACCAGCTACTTGGGAGGCTGAGGAAGGAGAATCGCTTGAACCTGGGAGGTAGAAGTTGCAGTCAGCCGAGATCGCACCGCTGCACTCCAGCCTGGGCGACGGAGTAAGACCCTGCCACTAAATCAATTAACAAATAAATAAATCAATATTTTAAAAATAAATAAAAATTCCCCGGGTGTGGTGGCGCAGGTCTGTAATCTTAGCTACAACCTGTCCTAGACAATGAAAAGATGCTCTGATCTCAACACTGGACTCTATCTACCATGGATGAAGAAGCCGAGATTAAGGTCCCCTAAAAGGAAAATACCCCAGGATTTGGCTTGTGTTATTTGTCACAGGGTTGATTCTTCCCAGGTCACAATCTAACATGGTTTCTACATCACTGCATCACCAAATAAGTGGGAAAGCTAAGGAACTAAGTGCTCATCTAACCTGGTGGGATGTGAAATGACTCACCCCTCGATGTGACTCATAGCTGATGGTGGAGAACTGTGGTCAACAATGGGGATGTTGGATGTTCGGAATTCCAGTGTCCCTATTCTCACACATAACCCGTTCCTGAAAAGCGTGTGAAAGCAGAAGAGCTGAGAGATAGGCTAAATTTCAAAATGGATTTTCATTCCAGGAGTCAAAAGATACGAAAAATCCTTAGTTAGGCTATGAATGTTTAGTTTTAAAAGGGTATAAGCAATCACTTAAAACAAGATAAAGTAAATATGAAATGCAGATAAAATTAATTTTCTTAAATTCTTAGCTCAAATTCTAGTCTTCTTGGCACACCTAAAGCAATATTTAGTAGACAAAAGTAATTAAAAAAAAAACTGCTCAGACACTTTGCAAGAAATGAGATGTCTTACCAATTTTCTTTAAAAAATATCTCAAGACACAGTTGAACTCCTGCCTTTTCTTCTTTTTTTAAAAAAGAAGTCTTGCAAGTTACATTCCTCCACAAACTCTATGGTCCTGTCAATATAACAGATTACTAAAACAATCAACACGTTTCCTGTATTTTTGTTTATTTTTTGAGACGGAATTTCACTATTGTTGCCCAGGCTGCAGTGTAATGGCATGATCTTAGCTCACCCCAACCTCCACCTCCTGGGTTCAAGCAATTCTCAGCCTCCCAATTAGCTAGGATTATAGGCATGTGCCAACATGCCTGGCTAATTGTTTGTATTTTTAGTAGAGACGGGGTTTCACCATGTTGGTCAGGCTAGTCTCAAACTCCTGACCCCAGGTGATCCACCCAGCTCAGCCTCCCAAAGTGCTGGGATTACAGGCATGAGCCACCACACCTAGCCTCCTGTATTTTTTAAATATAACTTAATTTTGCTATTGTCCTCTTTAGTTGAATATCATAGTAGATATCCATTGCCAGCATTCCTTCTTCCATTTTAGAACTCTGTTCCTTCTACCTACTAGTGCCCACCACAGTACCTCATCCCCCAATAAAAAAGGGACAAAGATCCAAGTCAGACTTTACCAGTCTTTTTCAGGATTTTCCTCCCTGAAGATTACAGGAAACATCCTTTGACTCTCCATTTATGAAAGCTGGAAGAATGGGAATCTAGAAAAACCATGAAGAAAGACTTCAGGGAAAAAAAACAAAGCTAAGCAAATATAAGAGAGTAACTCCCATTTAACCAAAATGGTCAGCTCTGTTCTCATCCTTGAGGTCCTCAAGCTGCCCCCAGCTCCAGCAACTCTCACTTTGACTCTACCAGGAGAGCTAACTTGAGTTTCTATCAGTGCCAACAAAAAAATCTTGTCTGATAAACAGTCAGCTTAAGTACAAACTGGGTTATCGTTCTACTGAGGTTAAATGCTATGGTTTGAATGTATGTGTCTCTCCAAAATCCCTACATTGAAACTAATCACCAAGGTGACGACATTACAAGGTGGGGCCTTTGGGAGGTGAATAGGTCACAAGGCCTCCAATCTCGTGAATGGCATTTATGCCCTTAAAAAAGAGCTAGGCCCTCCTGCCTAAGCGCCTTCTACCATGTGAGAATGCAGCAACAAGGCGCCATCTATGAAGCAGAGAGCAGCATTCAACCAAACACCAAATCTCCTGGCACCTTAATATTGGGCTTCCCAGGCTCCAAAACTGTGAGAAATAAATTTGTGTTTATAAATTACCCAGTCTAAGATGTTTTGTTACAGCAGCAAGAACAGACTAAAACACCAAAGAATTACCACTTTTGGAAAACCAAGTGACTTCCATCTTTATCTCAACTGTGTTAGCATTAACATTTCCTTTCTTCTATTCTCTACTCATTTTTATAAAGGCAAAACCACAATAACGTTCAAATAAATACACTACAAAGGCATTGATACTAGTGAAAATGAGCTGAGTGGGCAAGTTGTATCACCATCACCATGCAATACAGTTCAAATCATTGTCAGCTGACATATGAAATGCTAAACTGAGAAAGAGGAATGGTTTTTCATAACACAAGTACATATCATATGAAAAACCACAAAAATAAAATCCTCTAGTGAGAATTTTTGTTCTTAGTCATTGGGAAGGAAATAGGTAAACTTTCTTCTGGCCTATCAGAAGGAAAATTATGGGCTCTACAGTTCATAAAATGAGAAAGACGGTTTTAATACAATATGTCTTAAATTGATATTATTTATAATGTAGCCCCCTACGTTACTTTTATGGTTGAAACTTTGGGAAAAACGTTACCGAAACACCTAAGTATAAACTTGTATGAAAATATCACAACACTCTGATTTGGACAAATGGTATTTAAGGTGCCTATTAGTTACACAAAGAGAATTAAGGTGCCAGCAGGGCTCAGGAGCAAGAGCTAGGTAAAAAATAAATCTGGGAATCAGCAGCACACAGGTTGTAAAAGCCCAGGGAGTGAGTAACATTGTGGAGGAGGGGAAGTCTGATGAGAAGAAAATGAAAAAGGAGGAAAGGAACAAGAGATACAGCCAATGAGATAAGGAGAGAACCAAGGGAGCTTAAAATCACTGCAAAGTGGCTCGAGGCCAGAATGGTCAACTGTGCTGAATGTTGTTATGAGGCCAGAGGAGACCAGATAAGACCTCCCTGTTATCAACTTTCAGTAGGAATGGTGTCCCCTGATCCTCCTTCTATTCAGGGAGAAAAATTTCCATCCATACTTAACACTAAATTATCTAACAAGTTCTTAGGGAAAAGCTACTTTACCTCCAGAGTTGTTAATGATTTTCTAGCTAAAGAAGTAGCAGTGACTCAGGCTACATCTAAGTAGCACTCCTGGACAAGGTGGCTACCGAATGTGACTTTTAGACACCTCCAGACACACCAAGTCCAGTGGTGGAGTGGAGAAGAGAGCCAAACCTATCCCAGCTCTCAAGGGAAATGTCATGTGAAACATACACTGTTTTGTCCCCTATCAACTTATAAACATACACTGTTTTGTCCCCTACCAACTTATCAAAATAATTAACGGGGCTGAAAAGCAGAAAAAGGCAGTTACTTCATGTTTCCAAAAGGATGCACCTTAACTGGGCAAAACAGAATATAAGCAGCTGAAGGAGGAGAAACTGGTAAACCTGGCTTTCCTTCTTTCTAATCCAATCTCAACCACGATTATAATTCTGGGTGTAATTCAGGATAGACGCCTAGCAGAGCTGTAAATCAATTCTTCTTAGGTTTAAAGGTCAGCATCAAAACATTCCCTCCTATTGCTGGCTGAGGTGAAATGGACACTCCATATATTTGCTGGCTGGCATGAAAACTGGTACAACACTTTTGGAAAGCATTTTGGCAACAGGATTCAAGAGCTTTTAAAACTGTTTCTATTCCTTCAGGGATCTAATACTATTTCTGGAAATCCATCTTAAGAAATTAGTCTGCAATTAGGAGGGGAAAAAAAAACCTTTGGGTTTATGAAAGCATTATTCATTATACAAAATCACTGTAAACCACATAAATAGCCGTTTTAAAGGAAATAGGTAAATTACAGTGAAATATGTAACTAATAGAATTCTAAGTTTTTAAAAAACATAGAAAATGCAAAACATATCAAATGAACAAGGCAAAAAAATGTATCAAGTATAATCACACATATATAAATGCACAAAAATAAAAGAAGAAAAATTTTTTAAAAGATGGTGCAACTGTGAACAGATATGAAAAGCAAACTGACTATAGAGTAAGTCTGGTTGAGCAAGACAGAAATATGGGCCAGGCGCAGTGGCTCACCACTGTAATCCCAAGTCTTTGGGAAGCCAAGGTGGGCAGATAACGAGGTCAAGAGTTCGAGATCAGCCTGGTCAACATGGTGAAACCCCATCTCTACTAAGAATACAAAAATTAGACGGGCATGGTGGACCGTGCCTGTAATACCACCTACTCAGGAGGCTGAGGCAGGAGAATCACTTGAATCCAGGAGGCAGAGGTTGCAGTGAGCCGAGACCACGCCACTGCACTTCAGCCTGGGTGACAGAGTGAGACTCTGTCTCGGAAGAAAAAAAAAGAAGGCAGGGAAAGGCCGGGCACTGTGGTCACGCCTGTAATCCCAGTACTTTGGGAGGCCGAGGCAGGTGGATCATCTGAGGTTGGGAATTCATGACCAGCCTGGCCAACATGGTGAAACCCCGTCTCTACTAAAAAAGCAAAAATTAGCCAGGTGGTAGTGGAGTGTGCCTGTAATCTCAGCTACTCGGGAGGCTGAGCCAGGAAAATCACTTGAATCCGGAAAGCGGAGGTTGCGGGGAGCCGAGATCACGCCACTGCACTCCAGTCTGGGCAACAGAGTGAGACCCTGTTCCAAAAAAAAAGTAGAAGGTGGGGAAAAAAATCAAAGAAGGAAAGGTAAGCTCCTTAAAGAATGGTAGTAGAGATATTACATGGCAGAAAAAAAAGCAGTCTGCAAAAACTCATCCCTATTCATCAGCTGGAAGTTAAATGACTCCTTGCAATGCTTTTCTCCCTTTTTACTCCTCCCTATTGCTCTTTATTCTAAACTGCCAATACTACAATTAACTCCAGATTATTCATGAAAAAAAAGATCATAAATTTAGAGAATACTAAGTGGATGATCCAATGCCAACTGGCTTTAGTCTTTGGATGGCATCATATTAAAATTCTCTAACAACAGTGTACCTTCCTATTTATATTAAATGACCAGAAAATAATTTGCATTCTACATTGGAAGGAATGGCATAGAAAAATAGTCCAGAAACAAAGTGAAAAAGGAAAGTATATCCTTTCTATATAATTAACCATAATATGTATAATTTCATATACAAATAACACAATATATAATAACATAAACTGCATCCTTTTGAAGTATTTAGGAAAAAAGTCTAGAAGATTGCAGGGATTTATAGCCAAACTAAATTCATTAACAGTCCAAAATGCTGTTAAACTGCATTAACTTTACTTGGAAAAGCTAGAGAAAGTATTTTTTTTTTAAATCAAAGATCTTACCACTAAACAAAAAAGAAAGTAATTCCAAAAGAGGGTAACATAGCATACTAGTTGAGAGCACAGAAGAGTTGGACTGTTGGTGACTGAATTCCGGCTCCACTAATTACTACTTTTGTGTTCCTTTTTGGGCCTCACTTTTCTCATTTGGAACAAAAGTACTTATCATACAGGGCTCTTATGAAGATTAAATGAATTAAAGGATTTAGAAGACAGCCTGGACTAAGTTACTAAATGGGATGCAAAAGGTTGTTCCAGGAGATGAAGAGGTGATGTTTGCACAACTATGTGAAACACTCGAAATGGTTAAAACGGTAAATTTTGTGTTATATATATTTTATCGCAATTTTTAAAAGGCTATTAGCCATCACCCATTTGCTATAAAGGCATTTTAATTTCTCCTGGCAGAAAATAAATTATCATACATGAGACTCCATACAAGTTTAGGGCTCGTATTTAAAAAATTTTATCAATAAAAGGGTTTTTTTGGGTTGTTTTTCAAAACTAAATTTAAAAATAATATGATGTGCTTACAACAAACTTCTGATGTTCAAATTACACAACTTGAATTCTGAAGCTAAAATTTACTCTTTGGAAGTTGGCAATATTACCCCTGTTACAGTAACAAAACAAAAATACATTGCTCTAACCTGAAACAACTTGGAAACAGATCTATAAACCCTTTGAACACTAGCATTTTATTATATCTTCTAATAAGTACAGAGAGGCTTCACAGACCTTAAATATAACCAATTACAAATAGCAACAAAAATTTTTAAGTGCTTGTTTTAAAATAAAACCTTGCAAACTAGCCCCAAACCACTTCTCTCAGATTACAAAATGAGCATGTGGTGAAAAGGGACAGAGAATACCAATTTACTATACCCTATACTGACTGACAATTTTTGTTGCATAGCAACAAGATTCTGCAGTCTGAAAACAGCACAGAACTCCTTTTCTTGATTTGCCAAGCCACAATTAACCCCATCAAGGCTGAGAAGTATTCAAAACAAATTTGTATAAGGGCCAGGCACTGTGGCTCACGCCTGTAATCCCAGCACTTTGGGAGGCATGTGGATCACCTGAGGTCAGGAGTTTGAGACCAGCCTGACCAACAACACATAGTGAAACTCTGTCTCTACTAAAAAAAAAAAAAAAAAAAAGGTAGCTGGGCGTAGTGGCACACGCCTGTAGTCCCAGCTACTTGGGAAGCTGAGGCAGGAGAATCACTTGAACTCGGGAGACGGAGGTTGCAGTGAGTCGAGATTGTACCACTACACTCCAATCTGGGTGACAGAGCAAGACGCCGTCTCTCAAACAAAAAAAAAAAAAAAAAAAAAAATTTGCATAAACTACTACCAATATTAAAAGTCTAATGATATAAATTCTAAAACTATAAAATTACAAGCCCAAATTCCAGCCTATTTACAACTTGAAAGTACTAATATGCCTTCACTCAGAAAGTTTCTCCATGTACCAGCAAAAAGTGCCAATGCTCATTTTTGGACTACATTTCTTTTGAAAGCATCATCTGCAAGAGTTAGCGGTTTTGTTTTTTTAATCCTAGGTAACAGCATACCCACAGATTTAGTTTCATAATTTTAAAGACATCATTTGACCCTTTCAGTTTATTTTCTAAAAATTATAATTTATAAAAAAGGACTATAATGTCCTAACAGTTTAAGTTTTTCTCCTACTCATAATTTGTTTGTACTATTTTTATGGATTGCCTTTGTACGTAACCAGTAACAATCGACAAAAAGCTGTGTTTTTTCCCCAAAATTCTACTTCACCTAGACAACAAAAAACAAGATTGCATTTATTCTTGCCGTAGCTTTAAATACTTTCATTGTTTAGAGTTTCCTCCTCTATTTTGAGAATGTTAAATGGCTGCCAATCAAGAGACAGATTAAATATAGAAAAAATCTATGTAAAACAGTGGTTCTCAGCTGGGTGCAGTGAGTGGCTCACACCTGTAACCCCAGCACTTTGGGAGGCCGAAGTGGGCAGATCACCTGAGGTCAGGAATTCAAGACCAGCCTGGCCAAGTGGAGAAACCCCATCTCTACTGAAAATACAAAAATTAGTTGGGCGTGGTGGCGGGCATCTATAATCCCAGCTACTCGGGAGATTGAGGCAGGAGAATCGCTTGAACCCAAGAGGCAGAGGCAGCAGAGGGCCGAGATTGCGCCACTGCACTCCAACCTGGGTGACAGAGCAAGACTCCGTTTCAAAAAAAAAAAAGTAGTTCTCAACATTTCCAAAGATGAAAAGACCCTTTAACTTCATGAATAATTGTTCTACTTTTAATACTGCATATGTTGACTGAAAAAATGTGATTTAAAAGCACATTAAATTTGCAAGATTTTAAATGAATCAGAACATTATCAGAAAAGCACATATACTTGAAATACAATGGCTGGCATCTTTGGATTACAGACAAATCTTGCTATACCTAGGGGTTCAACTATTCTTTAAAGGAATGGCGCAGATGCCCCCCAGAGCTCACAAACTGGAAGTCATTAATCCACTGGAAAAGTTCAAATTATTTTGAATAAAAACACTTAGGATAAGAAGCATATAAGCTTGGAAATGAGACAAAGGTGGGTTCAGGTCTCGGTGCCACTACTTACTACCCATGCAGGTTTGGCATTAATGAAATGTTCCCTGCATGGTGGCTTACGGACTGGAAGACATAATGTACAGGAAGTACGTGGCATGTTAGTTTTGTTCCTTAAACTGTCATTCAAAGTCTTTTTTTAGACAGAGTCTCTCTCTGTCACCCAGCGCCCAGGCTGGAGTGCTGTGGCGCAATCTCGGCTCACTGCAAGCTCCGCCTCTCGGGTTCACGCCATTCTCCTGCCTCAGTCTCCCGAGTAGCTGGGACTACAGGTACCCGCCACCATCTGAGCTAATTTTTTTTTTCATGTATTTTTAGTAGAGACGGGGTTTCACCGTGTTAGCCAGGATGGTCTTGATCTCCTGACCTCGTGATCCGCCCGCCTCGGCCTCCCAAAGTGCTGGGATTACAGGCGCGAGCCACCGCACCCGGCCAACTATCACTCAAAAGTCTTAAACAACCCAGCCCAACTGCCATATTTTCTACTGCTTCCAACACAAACTCCAACAGACTTGAGACAGCATTGGATGTAATCTTAAAGATGAAAAATGAAATCTGAGAAACAGCATTGAAAGGTAAAATAATAAGAGGCTATAGAAAGTATTAAGAGCAAGGGCTTTGGAGTTATGCAGGACTTAGATCTGAATTTCAGCTGTCATTTATCTACTATATGACTTCAGCCAAGTCAGTTAAGTATACTAAGCCTTGGTTTCCTACACTGTAAAAGAGCAATGAAGACATGAATCTCGTGGCTTATTTGAATCCATTGAATGAAATTATCTATGTGAAGTTGCCTGGCCTATCTTTAAATATTCAACAAATAATACCTATTAATATTACTTATCAAAGTTATCATATGTAATTGGTTAGACCACTTAATTTGCACCAGAGTTGAACAAATATTATCCAAAGGTTAGCCTCAGAGATGCTCTGGCCTGTGGCGAAGGACTTATACCCTGTGGCAGGCATGTTTTGGATATTCAGCTATCAGGCCTCTGGATCAGTAAGGACATTTAATATCAGGTCTTTGGAACTCAAAAGCTAATCTTTAAAAATAAGTTTAAGTATTTGCAATAAATTAACAATGAAGTACCTAAACTTCTCTGAAAGTGTTTTATTTTTTCCATTTCACTTACGTTAAAATTCAAAAGCTGATTTTTTTTCTTCAGACAGTTCCAATTTATAAATGAGCTTATGATTTTTAGGATACAAACTTGAAACTGCTTATAATTGTGGCTGGGGTACTAAGACAGCCTATTAAAGTTGAGGCAACCAAACAGGTATGTCCATTTTGTAATGAAAGTAAGAAACGGCATGAATGCCCCCTCATTTCACTTAAACATAAAGCATTTAAGAGTTTGAAATATGTTGAACATATTTTTAAAATGTGTAACTTATATAGTAGTTGCTGACATTTTACAGAATTTAAAGAGGTTCTCCAAGAGTGATTTTAGCCCTCATAAACATCTGGCAGTGTGTAGAGACATTCTGGTTGTCTCTTCTCGGGGGAGAAAGGTTAAGGGGTGTGTGCTACTGGTATATGGTGGGTACAAACTAGGGATACTGCTAAACATCCCACAATTCACAGTACAACCCTGTAACAGGGAATATCTGGCCCCAAACATCAATAGTGTTGAGGTTGAGAAACTGTGAAAGTAAGCACTGATGTTTTAGGAAAAAAAACACCAAACTCTCTTTGAAAAGACCTGGGAATATAATTTCCCTAGCATCATTTGAAAAGATTATCCTTTCTCCCCGGAGAAAGTTCTTGTCACAGTCATCAAAAATCTATCGAATGTGAGGGTTTATTGGGTTATTCTATTCACTGGTCTATAGATCTGTCCTTACTATACCTTTACCTGTTTTGATTACTGTTAACTACAAAGTTAAGTTTTGAAATCGGGAAGTGTCTCCTCCAACTTTGTTCTTTCTCAAAATTATTTTGGCTATTCGGGGTCCCTTGAAATTCTGTATGAATTATTTTTGCAAAACAACGCCATTGGGATTTTGATAGGGATTACATTGTGTCTGCATATCAATTTGGGTAGTACTGTCACCTTAACAATATCAAGTCTTTAAATTCATGAAGACAAAGTCTTTTCATTTATTGACGTACTTTCTTTCAGTAATATTTTATAGTTTCAGTGTACAAGTCTTTTACTTTCTTGGTTAAATTTATTCCTAGGTGTTTATTTCTTTAGATGCTACTGTAAATGAAATTGTTTTTATATAAAACTTATTTTTAAAGAGACAGTCTATGTTGCCCAGGCTGGTCTCAAATTCCTGGCCTCAAGTGATCCTCCCATCATAGCCTCCCAAAGTGCTGGGAATTACAGACACAAGCCGGAAATTGTTTTTTTTCAATTGTTCATTGCAGGTATATAGAAATAACTGATTTTTGTGTAACAATTTTGTACCCTTCCACTTTGCTGAATTTGTTTATTAGCTCTAGCTGCTTTACTGTGGAATCTTTGCATAGATTTTTAATGTGTGCATGCATGTCTCCCTCTGTATCTGTCATCTGAGACAATTAGTTCATCTGACTAATGAGAGAGATGAATGAGATCATTGTGGTCCATACCCAAAGAGGAAACTCAGACAAGAGGTTGATGTTGAAGTCCTAAACCTCAGTACATCACAATGTGACCTCATTTACAAGCAGGGTCTTTGTGTAATTAGTTAAGATGAGGTCATACCAGAGTAGAGTGGACCTCTTAATCCAATATGGCTGGTGCCTTTATAAGAGGAGGAAAACATCAACTGAAGACAGACACAGAAAAGACAGCCATGTGACTGTAGAAGCATGAGACTGAAGTGATGGACCTACAAGCCCAGGAATGCCAAAGACTGCCAGCAAACTCAAGCCAGAGAAAGCAATTCTGCCTCAAAACTAACATAGAAATCCTCCTGTTTCAGTTTCCAGTTACTGACCTGCTCTGCAAATTTCAGACTCAAGATGCAACGTCAATTATCTTGCCTGAGTTTCCAGCCTGCCTGTTGGCCTTACAAATTTCAGACTCCCATAATCATGTAAGCCAATTCCTTTAAATAAACAAATACTGGTTCTGTTTCTCTGGAGAACCCTAGCTGATAATGATGGGAGCATTTATGGAAACAGGGGAAGAGTAGATGTGGAGGTCACAAAAATAAACTGCTACCTCGGAAGTGTACCCAAGATCTGCATAAATTTATGTACTTATAAAGTTTTTATAAAGCCCTTACTTTATTAGTTTTTAATTTTAGTAACTTTTTACAGACTCAGAAAAAACTAACAGTCAATATGCTAAAGGGAAACAATTGCTGATTGGGTGACAAGATTCTTATTTTGTATAACATTTCCAGGCAGGAAAAATAAAACCAAATATATTTGATGTCTTGTCTTTACATTTTCAAGTGCATATTAAAAATTTTTGTTAAAATGTTATACCATGACATCTTCACTTTGTCACTTACCAAAACATACTATGTACAATATAAAATTGTTTAAAGGACTGTCCCAATACCTTTAATAAAAATCAGATGATTTAGCTAAAGAATAAAATGAGGGTTCAGTGGCTCACAGCCATAATTCCAGCACTTTGGAAGACTGAGGTGGGAGGATCACTAGAAGCCAGGAATTTGAGACCAACCTGGGCAACAAAGCAAGACTCTCATCTCTACAAGAAATAAAGAACAGGCCGGGCGCGGTGGCTCACGCCTGTAATCGCAGCACTTTGGGAGGCCGAGACGGGTGGATCACGAAGTCAGGAGATGGAGATCATCCTGGCTAACACGGTGAAACCCTGTCTCTACTAAAAATACAAAAAAAATTAGCCAGGCATGGTGGCGGGCGCCTGTAGTCCCAGCTACTCAGGAGGCTGAGGCAGAAGAATGGCATGAACCTGGGAGGCGGAGCTTGCAGTTAGCCGAGATTGTGCCACTGCACTCCAGCCTGGGCGACAGAGCGAGACTCCATCTCAAAAAAAAAAAAGAACAAAATGAGAAGGCCTAAAACAATCAATAGTCATGAGTTTAGTTTTTTAATTTGTTCAAAAAGGTTATTAAAAGTATCTCAATGAACCCAGCATGATATAAAGTGTTCAGAGAAATGTGTCATGAGCTCTTACTCCATTTTTTTAAGGGAAAAATGTATGTATGACATATGAAAAGAGCCAGTCAACAGAAACTATGAAAAGAGAGAGACTCAGCCTGTAACAATCACTAAAGACAAACCAGAAGAGGAAACTAAAGCAAGAATGAGATTGAGGTGAGCACAGAGAAGGCAGCTTTCCAGAAGACAGAGAGAATAAAAGTAATGAAACCAAGACTTCACTGGTACCTTTGGAAAACAATAAACGACCGTTAGGAAGTGAATTCACATAGGGAGTTCTGAAAGGCACCACTGAACTGTTTTTCGAGGGCCCTGAAGGCCAGGTTAAGACATCTCTTCCATGTGCCCCAGGGTGCAGGGGAAGGTTTTTTCAGTAACTTGTTGTTTTTTGTTTTCTGTTGTTGTAGTTTTGTTGTGAAACAGGATCTCATTCTGTCACCCAGGCCGGAGTGAAGTGGTGCGGTCTCTGCTCACTGCAACCTCTGTCTCCCGGGTTCTAACTATTCTCATGCCTCAGCCTCCCGAGTAGCTGGGATTATAGGCATGCGCCATCACGCCCAGCTAATTTTTGTATTTTTAGTAGAGACGGGGTTTCACCAGTTAGCCAGGCTGGTCTAGAACTCCTGGCCTCAAATGATCCACCCACCTCAGCCTCCCAAAGTGCTGGGATTACAGACATGAGTCACCGTGCATGGCCTTTTTTTCAGAGCAAAGTTTAAATAGGATGGCTGACCACACGGGAACCACACATTATGAAGGGAAGGGAGGGTGACAGATCTAGGGGAAGAACTTGTTCTAAGTAATGCAAATAACCATTCCATGTCTGGGTGCTGGTTTTTAATTTAAATACTCATCTTAAATTATAAGCATCATTTTAAAATACAGGAACTCTAAGAATTTAACTGGCCATTTGTTTTCAGAGTGCCTAAAACACAGAAACTTTCATATTAAAAGTTAAAAAAGGCACACTGGGTGTGGTAGCAGGTGCCTATAGTCCCAGCTCCTCAGGAAGCCGAGATGCAAGGATGGCTTGAGCCCAGGAGTTACAGGTTGCAGTGAGCTATGATCGCGCCACTGCATTCCAGCCTGTGTAACAAAGTGAGGCCCTGTCTCAAAACAAGAAAAAGAAAGCAAGCAAGAAAGAAAAAAGGCAAAACAACATTCAGAAGCTTGAACTTTATTTTTTGTTTTAATCTCATGGTACAACACAAAGAAAACAATAAATAGAATATGCCCAATCCATAAAACCTCTAACTACATTACGGCAAATCTTAAAACAAGGCAATGAATTATTAATTCCATTTTACAGAAAAAGAAATTAAGGTTTGGGAAAGTCAAGGTCTCACAGCCAGTAAATAGCAGAATGGCTTTGAAGTCAATGCTGATTCTATTAAACTTGACTAACCCCAAAATGCAAAAACCTTGAAAAAAAAAACTGCCTCAACCTTCCGGGCTCAAGTGATTCTCCTACCTCAACCTCCTGCGTAGCTGGGACTACAGGTGTGTGCCACCACACCCAGCTAATACTATTTTTCGTAGAGATAGGGTTTTGCCATGTTGCCTAAGCTGGTCTTGAACTCTTGGGCTCAACTGATTCACCCACCTCGGCCTCCCAGACTGCTGGGATTATGGGCATTAGACACTGTGCTCTGCCAGCTCTTGAAAATTAATGCCTCCTCCCCCACTAAACTGTAAGCCTAAGGCAATGGGTCATACCTATGCACACGTTTACTTTTTTGTAAGTTATTGTTGAGGATTTTTCTTATTGAGTCATTTTACTTACTTCGGAATCACTGAAAAGGAAAATCATGCAGGACTTAAGCCACAATGAGGAGGAGCCTGGTGGAGCTTGGTCTTAATTCCAAGAGCAATGGGAAGGCACTGAAGTAGTTCAGACTCAAGGTTGAGCTGATCAAATCTAAATTTCATAAAGATCTAACAGCTCACAGCTAACAGACTGCATGGGAGTAATAGACCAATGCAATAAATTAGAGAATCTAGAACAACATATATGTAAAAATGTAATACAGAACAAAATAGGTACAAGGGTCTTACAATGAAAGTTCATTATCAGATTCACAGAAGTTGCCAGGGAAGCAAAAGCAGTCTTAACACAAAAATATCCACTAATGAACTAAACATTTATAATATCAGTCCCCATTAAACATCCCTCCCAAAGCAGCATTAGCCTCTATGTCAGGCCATTTCACCTTTGCCCTGTCAGGCTCTCAATGACTGACAGGTTATTTCAATTACAAAGCAACACAATGCATATCATCTACAAAGTGAAACTGCAAACATTCCAAAATATGTAGGCCTTTATGAAGTCACTGAAAATGATGAAAACTCTTTACAAAGCAACTGAAAAAAATGAGTATTTGGAAAGATACTGACTGGGAAGGGGCATTAGGGAACTTAATGGCCTAAGTGTCTTCTGTATCCAGACCTGGTTGGTGGCTACACAGGTATGTATACATAGTAAAAATGTACCAAGCTATATGTATACATGATTTATGCATTTAGCTGTATATAAATGATACCTTAGAGTTGCTATGGTTTGAATCTTGAAACTCATGTTGAAATTTAACTGTAACAGTACTAAGAAATGATTCAGCCATGGGCATCCACACCCATCAATCGATTAATACCATTATGATGGGAGTGGGTTACAGGAATTCAACCCTTTTCTTCTGTTTTGAGCACATACCATCTCACTGTGTGACGCCTTCCACCATGTTATGAGACAGCAAGAAGGCCCTCACCAGATGCAGCCCCTTGATCTTGGACTTCTCAGCCTCCAGAACTGTGAACCACATAAATCTCTTTCCTTCATAAATTACCCAGTCTGTGATATCTGTTATAGCAGCATAAAATGGACTATGGCAGGACTAAAAGACACACAAGAAGGATGGTCCTACTTCCTCCAAGAATTACTGGGTCTGAATTTGAATCCTGGAAGCCCTATGGTCTACTTGTTACCAATATAAAGATGAGTGAATACCAAAGATGGCAAAATGTACCTGTGTCCTCAAAGACATCAGTGACCCACTGACTGTAGTATGTGTGGAGCCTACCCTACCTCTGGACCTCAATTATATGAGATAAATTTTCTCAATATTTAAGCACTTTAAGTCATAAACAGTTACTTGCAGCTGAAAGCATTTTAACAGATTGTAGTTAATAACTGGAGAACTAACAAAGATGAGATTACCAAGAGGTCAAAAGAAAATCTGAAAATCAAAGTCAGGAAAACTAATGAAGCCCTTGAATATTTTGGCAAAAAGGACTGTCTTTATGATCATACTGCAAAAGTCCATCATAACATGGATAGTTTCACGTGATCTTGCAATTTTCTCAGAAAAATTATGTAAAACTTTTTAAGCAACCAACACTTGATCCATTCTTCTTTCATTTTAAGAATTTAACACATAATTGCAACCATAACATGAATGTTTTCATAATTTTGTTTCATTTTTCAAGATTAAACCCAAATAAAGGCTTTTCTCCCCACCCCAACTATGTACTATTATCTCTGAAATGTTCTAGGTCAATTCATCCTACAAGATCTTGCTCTTATGCCAATTATTTTCAGAGAATAAAGACCCCCTAAACAATGAAATCACAAGGAGAAATAAATTACTCACACATTAACATTTGGAAAATTCAAATATATGCTTCAGTTCAAAAGTTAACCAATACAAAGAGTTATGTGGTTAAAAAGAGCTTACTGGTTAAAAACCATGGGCTCTGGAACCAGACTGCCTGAGATGGAATCCCAGTTCCACTGTCTACTAACTGGGTGACCCTGGGCAAGTCACTTAACTCTCTGTGACTCGATTTCCTCATCTATAAAATGGAGATAACAGTTCCATCAGTGTTAAATGAGTTAATACATAAAGGTTTCAAACAGTAAGCACTCAATAACAGTTAGCTATTACATTTTTTTAAACTCTAAGAAAACTGAAGAATATAAATGCCAACAATGAAATTAAGTTAATTAGCAAAGGAAAAACATTTTTTAAAAACATAAGCTTTACGGTTTAAATACAAGTACATACTTTTTTTTTTTTTTTTTTTGAGACAGTCTCTCGCTCTGTCGCCCAGGCTGGAGTGCAATGGCACCATCTGGGCTCACTGCAAGCTCCGCCTCCCGGGTTCACACCATTCTCCTGCCTCAGCCTCCCGAGTAGCTGGGACTATAGGCACCGGCCACCACGCCTGACTAATTTTTTGTATTTTTAGTAGAGACGGAGTTTCACCATGTTAGCCAGGATGGTCTTGATCTCCTGACCTCGTGATCCGCCTGCCTCAGCCTCCCAAAGTGCTGGGATTACAGGCATGAGCCACCCCGCCCGGCCAAATACAAGTACATACATTTCAGATAAAATTAAGACAAAGAAAAATGAGAACAAATGTACTTCTAAAAAAAAAAATAGCTAAAAGTATATCATATATGCTTTTATGTCTATATAGTAAAAAATTATGCATTTTACTACTAAACATGTAAGAATTGTTTTTAAAGGTACCATGTTAAACCTATTAAACTAGAAACTAAGCCAAACACTGTGGTTCAGTAATTCCAGCACTTTCGGAGGTGAAGGCAAGCAGATCACTCTAGGCCAAGAGTTGAAGACTAACTTGAGCAACACAGCAAGACCCCATCTTTAATTAAAAAAAAGAAACAAATGAGTTGCTGCACACTTAAGACAAAATTTTAAATCTTAATATATGGAGAAAAAAAAGAATGGAAAACTTGGGATTACAGAAGATACAAGGCTGAGTGCAGTGGCTCACATTTGTAATCCCAGCACTTCGGGAGGCCGAGGCAGGCAGATCACGTGAGGTCAGGAGTTTGAAACCAACCTGGCCAACGTGAAACCCGGTCTGTACTAAAAACACAAAAAAAGCTGGGCGGCGTGGCTCACACCTGTAATCCCAGCACTTTGGGAGGCCGAGGCAGGCAGATCACTTAAGGTCAAGAGTTCAAGACCAGCCTGGCCAACATGGTGAAACCCTGTCTCTACTAAAAATACGAAAATCACCTGGGCGTGATCTCGTACATCTACTCGGAGGCAGGAGAATCACTTGAACCTGGGAAGCAGAGGTTGCAGTAAGCTGAGACTGCAGCACTGCACTCCGGCCTGGGCGACACAGCGAGACTCCATCTCAAAAATAAAAATAAAAATAAATACAAAAAAAATTAGCCAGGCATGGTGATGCACGCCTGTAATCCTACTCAGGAGACTGAGGTAGTAGGACTGTTTGAACCCAGGAGGCAGAGGTTGCAGTGAGCTGTGATTGCACGACTGCACACACTCCAGCCTGGGTGACAGACAGCGAGACTTCATCTCAAAAAAAAAAAAAAAAGAAGATACATATAGTAAATTTTATATTATGACCACCAACGAATCACACCTCTTGATCTGTCCCCTTGTGTAATCACCTCCCCCACTGACTTTGGGCTTGACCATATGACTTGTTTTGGCCAAAGAAACATAAGCAAACAGGATGCAAGCTGAAGTTTGATAAGAGCTTTCATACTAGGGCATGCTGTCATGAGGAGGCTGCTACTGTTAAGTGAGCGATGAGGCAGAGGGATGGGACACACACACCAGATGAACCTAAGTGAATGAAAACACACGAATGAGTCCAGGTAAGAAGAGCTGCCCAGCCAACCCATATAGCACATCTGTAGTCTCAGCTACTCAGGAGGTTGAGGTGGGAGGATCACTTGTGCCCAGGAGTTCAAGGCTGCAGTAAGCTATGACGGAACCACTGCAATCCAGCCTGGGTGACAGTTTTACTAGGATTTGAGATGCTTTGTTAAACAGCAGTAGATATTGGATACGATATATGTATATGCACTATGAAGAGTTAATATCCTCATTATTATAAATCATTAGAAGAAAAACCAAACATCTCATTGGGAAAATAGAAAAAGCACATGAACAGACATCCACACAAAAATAAAGATGTCCAATAAACAAAGAGACCCTACAAGTAATCAAAGAAATACAAATTAAAACGATAACACCTTTTGCCTATCACATTGGCAAAGATTAAAAGACTGATAATGGCCTGAGCTGGCCAGAATGTGGGATAACCAGAACTCTCATCTACTCTTGCATATTTGGTATTGTGTATCAAAAACTGATACAACTCCTTTCAGTCATTTTATTATTCACTCAAATACTTACTGCATACTCACACAGGCCTGTGTGGGGAACTTGGAATGCAGAGCCAGGTCATGCAAGACCTTAATAATTTTGGTTTTATGACTAATTTGGGTTTTAGTCTAAGATGCCACTGAAGGCTTTAGGTAGGAAATAACAATATCTGATTTCCACTTTAAGAGTATTCTGAGTGATGCATGGAGAATAGGGGACATGAATGGAAATGAGGAAACACTAATAGTTCAGGTAAGAGACAACAGTGGCCTGAACTTGAGGCAGTGAGATGGACAGAAGCAAGTGAAGGTAACCTGGTAGGACAATGATAGACTGGATACAGAAAAGTAGAGCAATAAAAAATTTTTTAAAAAAGCACTACTTCTTGATTTTAATTCTAGGAATGTATCCTAAAACCAAATCAGATATGTACCCAAAGACATATAACCAAAGATGTTCATAGCAGTGTTTTTTATAATAATAAAAACAATGGAACAAATCTAAAAGTCCATCTTTAAGATTTAAGTAGACAAAGTCATCCATCCAAACCAATGGAATATTATGCGGTCACTTAAAGTTATGTAGCTATATAGTTAGGAACAAGAATTACTAGCTGGGCACAGCAGCTCATGCCTGTAATCCTAGTGCTTTGGGAGGCTGAAATGGGAGGATGACTTGAGGTCAGGAGTTCAAGACCAGCCTGGGCAACATAGCAAGACCTTGTCTCTACAAAAAAAAAAAACTAAAAATTAGAGTGCGTGGTGGCACACATCTGTAGTCTCAGCTACTCAGGAGGCTGAGATGGGAGGATCGCTTGAGCCCAGGAGTTCAAGGCTGCAGTAAGCTATGATTGCACCACTGCACTCCAGCCTGGGTGATGGTTCAAGACCCTATTTAAAAAATAAAAATAATAAAATGTAAAGAAATATAGATATTATATATATGGAAAGGGACCAGCTACAGAATACACAATACAAATATAGTATAAGTCCATTTTCAAATAGTATCTTACTTTTATATATAATCATATGCACATGCACAATGATGGCTGCAAATGCACTACAAAAAGTTTAGAAATCTACACATTAAAATATTAAAATTCTAGATGGCTTGGATTTAACATTTCATAAATGTTTTATACTTCCCATGCCTTCTAAAATCTGTACTACTTAATAATAGAAGGGAAAACGTAATTTAAAAAAATACCAGACATATGGACAACAGTCATTGATTTATTTTTCTAAAAATACTGCAAAGACCACAATTAAGTAGACTGTAAGTAAAAGTTTTAAATGAAAACTCAAGACACATAACTCTTAAATTGTTAAAAACTGAACAGTCACAATTTTGCTTGCAATATCAGTCTAACATGAGAATTCGGGGGAGGAGAAGAAAGACTGCAGAACAAAGCAGATATTCAAATAACTAGTATTTAATAATTATTAAACCTGCATAGAAAGATCCCTTCACTGAACTGTAAAGGAACAATTTGGACTCCCTTGAGATCTGACTTAAAGAGCCACTCATTTTATTTTACTTATGTTCTTGGTTCTTTATAAAGTTCCCCTCCTGCCAAATTGCAAATATAACAGATACCAAAAAGGACAGAAGACTGGGGACCTCTAAAGCACAGTCAAAGGTAGTCATTTGATTTCATATCATCAGATGTATTCTTACCAAGACCAGATGTTCCTTAAGGCCTTTACCACTGGAAAAGGGCTCAGTTTATTTAAAAATATCATGATTACCTCATTCCCCAAAGACAAAACTTTTGGTATTTGAGACTACTGTAAACAAACCCCAGAAAATCACCACCCAGATTTAAGTTTGCTGAAGATTCTGATGGATTTGCTTCATCACATTTTACTGGTGACCTTAGTCATCCTTACTTACAACAGGCCTACCAAAGAGATGGCTGTCTCCTCAGCACGAATATACAGCTCCAAAATTTGTTCAGGCCTTTCAATGGCGCCACTATCAAGGTTTCCACCTCAGCACTCCCACCTGCTTGTTTCCCTACAGAGAAATGTCCAGTGGTTCTATCTTCAATCTCTCTTCTTTAAAAAGGATGAAGATGACAATTTAAAATATTAATCCAAAGTAATAAATATGTCAGAAACAACTTAATGAGATCTTCTTCTCGTGTTATTATATAGATCTGCCTATTCTGGACATTTCATATAAATGGAATCACGGCATATATCGCCTTTTGTGTCTGGCTTCTTTCACTTAGCATAATGCTTCCATCTATGCTGTGGCATGTATCAGAACTCCATTCCTTTTGATGGCCAAATATTATTCTGTTGTATGGACATACCACATTTTGATGATCTATTCATGAACTGAGACACATCTGGATTATTTCTGCTTTTTGGCTATTACAAATAATGATACTATAAACATTTGTGTACAAGTTTTCCTGTGGACAAATGTTTTCATTTCTAGGAATGGAATTGCTGGGTCATATGACAACTCTATGTTTAACTTTTTAAGGAACTGCCAAACTGTTTTCTAAAGCAGCTGCACCATTTTACATGGTTTTTCACATTCTTAACATAAACTTAAGAGATGTCAGACTTTCATAGAAATAGGGGATTTACTCTTATCAAGCTCATTTTGTGTGCCAAGTGTTATGCCAGAATTTTATTTAATTTTCCCAACAACTCTATAATTCACAAAGTATCTCTATTTTACATAAGAAATTCAATCCCAAAAAATGTTTATAACCCACTCAAAAATAAATTATTTAGTAAATGTCAAACTAGAGTCAAACCCAGAGTTGACTTCAAAGCCTGTCCGCTTTATCCTACACCATTCAATCTCTACACTTAGATATATGTACACTGCCTCATACCCAAAGTAGTCTTTGGAAAAGTTGCCTGTTAATGAAACTTACTTAAATAATTGTAAAATAGAAGGTTCCCAATGTAAAGATATTTCTAGAAAATTTAACAGATAACCTTGTATAAATCAATTAAACCCCCCCCCCCAATTTATCTTCTTTAGCAAACAATTTCTGGTTACTTAAAACAAAACTTATCTAAAATTCATCTAAACATTAAACAAATTATTTTCTTCCAAAGTTCTATGCGCTGACAAAAAAAAAAAAAAATGTAGTTATCTTCTGCTATAGAATGAACTGTGTTCCCCTAAAATTTATATGTTAATACCCTAACCCTCAATATTTGGAAAAAGGGCTTTTAGGAGGTAACTAATGTTAAAGTTATAAGGGTAGGGCCCTAATTCAATAGGATTAGTGGCCTTATGAAATGAGGAGAAGAGAAATTCTCCCCCCATTTCCCCGACCCCAGGATTCCCATACCCGCCCTACCAAGCAAGGACACAGAGAGGAGGATATCCTCTGCAAGCCAGGAAGAGAACCCTCACCAAAACCCATCCACACTGGCAATCTGTTCTCTGACCTCCAGCCTCCAGAACCATAAAATAAATTTCTAGGCCGGGCGCCGTGGCTCCCGCCTCTAATCCCACGAGGTCAGGAAATCGAGACCATCCTGGCTAACACAGCGAAACCCCGTCTCTACTAAAAAGTACAAAAAAATGGCCGGGCGTGGTGGCTCACGCCTGTATCCCAGCACTTTGGGAAGTCAAGGCGAGCAGATCACAAGGTCAGGAGATCGAGACCGTCCTGGCTAACACTGTGAAACCCCGTCTCTACTAAAAAATACAAAAAATTAACCGGACGTGGCAGCGGGCGCCTGTAGTACCAGCTACTAGGGAGGCTGAGGCAGGAGAATGGCGTGAACCCAGGAGGTGGAGCTTGCAGTGAGCTGAGATCGCGCCATTGCACTTCAGCCTGGGAGAGAGAGAGAGACTCATCTCAAAAAAAAAAAAAAAAAATTAGCCGGGCATGCCGGCAGATGCCTGTGGTCTCAGCTGCTCAGAAGGCTGAGGCAGGGGAATGGCGTGAACCCGGGAGGCAGAGCTTACAATGAGCCGAGATCACCCAGGCGACAGAGAGAGAGAGACTGTCTCAAAAAATATATAAAAATAAAAATAAAAAATAAATTTCTGTTGTTTAAGCCACCCGGCCTATGGTATTTTGTTATGGCAGCCCACACTAATACTTCAAGAGTATCATGCACTACCCAATGATTAGTATTTGAAGCACTGATAAGAATCAAAACAAAGCAAGCACTAAATGGGGTAAAAATAAATTAAGAGATGCATATGCTTGTAACTCGAAAATACAAGTTCTTTGGTCAATGAGACTTAAAAACAGATTTGATGGCCCTTTTAGTAATTGAGAATTTAATCATGAAGTCAAGGAAATATGGTATCCTCCAAAGGGCTTAGGATTTAGACAATCCTGACACTTGTAGCCACTTCTGAGCTCTATGTTAAGAGTAAGAAATAAATTCTGGCCAGGTGAATTCAAAACCTGCCTGGTCAACACGGCAAGACCTCGTCTCTACAAAATAAAAATTAAATTAAAATTTAAAAAAGAAAGAAAGAAAACCAAATTCTACACCTATTCCTGTAGTCAGGATGTGAGTTTTTGCTTGCTTAATTAAATATTATTAACATTTAGTATCCACCAAATACTACACTACACCCTACAATATCCAGTATAGCTTCTAGAACACTACAGGTATTCCAAAAACGGGATTGTTAGTGAATAGATTCTATAAAAGGACAACGAAGTCAAAGTCAAACACTTACACAGGCCACCCACTATTTGCCAAGTATTTTGCTAGTACCATAAATATAAAAATGCAGTCCCTGTCTTCAAGGAACTTAAAAGGAAGAGGGACAAAACAAACCACATAATTATAAAACAACAGAATAAATGCAATAGGAAAAAACATGGAAAGTGCACTGGAACACACAGGAATAGTGGGGGACAAGGGGGTTGGGGGAGCATGTTAGGAGCAAGTCAAGGACTATACTCCAAGTCTGACAAGGAATCCCCTTCTTGTTTCTAGTCGGGATAATTTCATAAACCCTCATCTGAAGAAGTATCCACTGAAGTACAGCCTCAGCTCATATTCTCTAACTTTTACTTCCACTCAATTCCATTCATCAATTTCAAACAAGGGTGAGAAAAGAGAGGAAAAGACAACTTTAAGTTGGCACAAGTAGGGTTTAAGTACCCTTTTACTCCCTGACAACCAGGTAAAAATTGAAATCACATTTTTTCAAATCTTTCTTACACTCATGATAAAGACTAGATGTTTTACAAGTTATACAATCACCCCTGTTTTAAGCCTTCTGTAAGATAAATCACCAAAACTTATTCAGTACGTAATTTCTTCTATACAAGCCAAATGGTGCCTCCATAGTTATTTTGCTTAATCCAACTGGGCCAACAAGGTATCCAACACCTTGAATACTGAATAAACTTCAGTAAATTTTCTCCATTAATCCACACCCTTATTCAAGATTTATTCAATTAGTAAATTCCTACAATACAATACTGACATTCAAAAAATGAAGATTTGGCTCTTGCTCCTAAAATAAACCTCTGTGGGAAAGTCACACATCCAACAGCTACGAGTATAAATGAAGACCCATGGGAACAAAGAGACTACTATTTGTATCCTTTCATGGATATCTCACTTGACACTTCACAAAACAATCCTGTGAAATATAAGATTATCTTCTTTTTTTTTTTTAAACCAGTTTGCTCAATTAACAGGTCCGCTTATAAAACCTGGATCTTCTGACCCTTGATTGTACCACACTCTAAAATGTATATAAAATTTATCGTTACCACAAATGAAGATACTTCAAAAACCCTAAGGAAGGAAACACACAAGAAGGAAACAGCTTCCTCACCTATAAAATAAGCAAAATGTGGCCTTTTTGACATCTTTGAGCTAAATAAGGTCGCAAGCTGGAGCCCACTGCCCAGAAGTTTTACCCAACTAGTCTAACATAGAAATAGGCCTGGAAACTGGAGGAGTAACATAAATTTAAGGTTTACCAGTATATAAAGCATCTTCTATTATCATTTGATCCTCACTACTCAGTTAAGAATTATCTCTATTTTTACATATTTTTTAAAAATGCATCAGTGGAATAATGTAATTAGTTCAAGGTCACCCAGTTAGTAAATGGCTTGGACAAATCCTCATAACCCTATTACACCTTTTTATATGAGAAAGTCAGAGTAGCTAGTGGAAGCCTGGACTATTTAATACGGATCCAAGAATGTAAATACAAAATCTTCTGAGCTCTCCTTAGCCACTAGGCTACATGCAACTATTTTAGATGAGACAAGCTCCTCTTTCAGTAAAAAAATATATATATATCTTAAGTAACGAACCAACTAATTTTTAAAATGCACTTAAAAGGCACACAATGTACATGCATACACACGCATTCACATACATACACACACTTCAATCACAAAGCATCTTACACTTTTAAAACATTGCATAAATGAAAAATAAGAATAGAACTAAACAGTCAGATAGGACACTAAAAGTACCAGCTTTTTGGTCTCAACCTATGCACTGTCCTGTACAAGTAATATGCTTTTTCATTTTTTAAATATTCATCTTTAAACAAATTATTAACAAGTAAATCTACAAACTGCATTTTACTAATGTAAAATGCCTATGACTGTTTCAGGAACATAAACTATTATTCAGTTCTCTTCTGTGTAAGATTACATTATACACAGTGAGCATGCTATTCCTAAAATTAAAAGTCATCTGAGAGATATCACTAATATTTATACCGTAATGTATTTACCATATCCTCTGTTCAAGATTCTGACCGACTTAATTGGAAATTCCTGTTCACGCATTCCTATTTCTAGGTGGCCTTTGAAACATCAGAAATACTTCTTAATATAACCAAAAAGGACTCAACTTAAAAGACTAACATTTATGTCCCACAGGCCTTGAAAACATGAAGACTAAGCATATATTAATACAACCTGAAAAGCACTTTCTTAAGCACCAAAATATTCCAAAGAATATTTCAAAGACTTTTTTGCAAGCAGCACAAGAACGTTCTATCTCATACCAATCTCACTTTTACAGGTATCTAAGCATTCTAAGCACTACCTAACCACCTACCAAATAATCCAGTTCCTTCCAAAGTGAAAAGCTGACCCTCCTTCCTGCTCTTATTCAAAATTAGTGTATAAAGAATTACTGTAGACTGCTTAAATAAACTTTTCAGACCTGTGTACCAAGTTCTATATTTACGTTACTGGAAAACATCAGTGTGGTTCCTCTCTCTCTACACTTCACAAGGAACAGAGCAAGAAAAGAGCTTAAAAAACAGAAGTTACTTTCTATTAGAAAAGGAATTTTCAAGTGAAGACATAATTTACCTGTGACAGACTGACATCTATACATGACAGTGATTAAACTTTACTGAATACCCAAAACGGCAACTTTTTTTAGTTCACAATCTTTGAATTACACAACTATACCTGTTTTTATTTAAAAATAACCCACTTTTGGCCAGGCACGGTGGCTCACGCCTGTAATCCCAGCACTTTGGGAGGCCGAAGCGGGTGGATCACGAGGTCCAGAGATGGAGACCATCCTGGCTAACAAGGTGAAACCCTGTCTCTACTAAAAATACAAAAAATCAGCCGGGCATGGTGACACGCGCCTGTAATCCCAGCTACTTGGGAGGCTGAGGCAGGAGAATCGCTTGAACCCAGAGGCGGAGGTTGCAGTAAGCCAAGATCGCACCACTGCACTCCATGGGCGACAGAGCAAGACTATATCTTTAAAAAAAAAAAAAAACTTCCACTGTTTTATATTTCTCAATGTTAAGCTAAGTTTACCCAAAGTTTGAAACAACTGATAACTTCTGGTCTGTAAGATCCCTACGGCATTAGATCTCTAAAACAGAAACCAACAACATATAATATTACAAGATACAACAATATGTATATTATAGTTCCTGAGTTTTCAAGGACATCAGTAAAAGAAGTCATGCTCAAACATATGACTGAAAGTTTTCAAGCCATATTTTACAAAGACTGTGTTTTTTGGTTTGTATGCTATAACTACTATTTAAACTGATCGCTTATATTTGAAAATAACTTGTGCGAAATCATCAAGGGAAAAGGGGTCAGTCACCTAGAAACACAACATTAAACTCACTCTTTAAGGCCATCATAAATACAGGTAACTTGGAATCAGAGAAAAAAATTCAAATTCACAGTAAGCGAAAGTGAAAATTCAACACAGATATGTCACAAAATATATACATACAAAAGCCAAATGGAAACACGCTCAACCTTGATAGAAAAAAAATGAAAAGCAAAGTTTAAAATGGAAACCACCGAAATTGAGAAAGAATTCCAATGACATGACATTTTCTTGCCAAAGCGAAGGAATTTGTAGATTGTATCATTCAAATCTCATTGTATTACATTATAAAGGTCTTGGCAACGGTTGACCATTAATCTTTAACACAAAGGAGATTCAAATCCAAATGAACTGTAAGACTATCTCTTCCAGGAGAGAGAAATGGAGTAATTTACTTTATCCACAATTGTTTAACCCAAAAGGAAGGCCTTTAAGGATGATAACGCAGAATGGATCAGCCTTCAGTCTACCAAGTCCCATTTCTCACGAAGTCTTGCACCAATCCGAAAAGAGAAGGTTATGGACACAAAACAGGCTTAGGAAAGGCTGGAAGAAAAAAATCTCCAATGAATGACACACCACATCATGGTTTATTCTCCTACACAATTTGAGAAACAATAAAGAAAAATATCACACCATATGTTTCAACGTATCAATTAAAAAAATATTTTACGACAGTACATTCAATTCTCTTCTTCGGGGCCGCAAAAATAATTTAGCTCCTGTTTTACTGATTACAGAGCAAAGGGCAAAAGCAGCTGCTGCAATGCAACACAGGCTGCTACAGAGGAAGGGGAGAAAAGGCTTTTCCAAACAAATCCGTTCCCCGCCCCCGCTTACACACCCCTACCAACTTATCCCAGTCTTTTACTGCCCCCACCACGTGAACCTAATCAATTCTTTCCCTGCCCCCACCATCGTGAAATTTCACCTTTTACAGCTCCTTTACCTACCCCTACCAGAGGCACTTTATTACCCGCAGAGATTTCAGACCTTTCAAACTTTTCCTCCTTTTTTAATTAAACACGAGAGTTCGGAGGCAAAAGTGCATGAAATTTTTACATATATACGAAAAAATACCTGTTTCCCAGCAACATGCACGCTTCGATTCTCGAACCCCTCCCCATCTCCCGGGTTTCGCTTGCAAAGGCTGGGGGGAGGGAGCCAGGCGCAAATTAAATTTAGGAAGGGAAATCCTGGGTGAAAGAAGAGCATTTGAGGAAAAATGAGAGAACGATGAAGGGAGACCCCCAAACCACAGGGGTTGGGGAGGTTTCCAAGAAAGAAAGAGAAATTGGAAGGGACAAAAGGGGGAGGGGGGAGAAACAGACCGGAGACCAGGGGAGACGCGCCGGGCCGGGAGAAGGAAGGCGGGGTCCAAGGAGAACGAGGGTCGCGGCTCCCGCGGCACAATGGCCCGCCCGGCCCCCGCCCCGCGCGCCCCTCACCTCATGGTGCCGGCGGCGTAGAGGCTTCCCCACCAGCTGGGAGACGCGGAAGGCGCCGAGCCGAGGGGGTCTCTCCTCCAGGGGTGGGGAGCAGCTCGGAGACTGGAGACAAGTGTTCGGCTCCTCCTTCGGCGGCCAGGGGCTACACCATCTCCTCGCACAAAGCCGAGGCGCCGGCCCGGAGTGTGGGAGAAGAGGGTGAGAGAAAGGCTGGGGAGGGGGCGGAGAGGACGAGGCGCCGAGCGGGTCCCCAGGCGGCCGCCGCCTCCCACCTCCTCGTGGTCCTGCTCCTCCTCCCGGAGCTTCCTCAGCCGCCCTCGGAGGGGTGCCCGCCGGGGCCGCGCGCCCGGCCGCCGCTCCACAGGCCCGCGCCCGCCGCGCCGCCGCCGAGGCCGTGTGCAACCGGCAGCTGCTGCAGCCGCGGGAGGAGAGTCGGGATCGCCGCGAGGAGCCCGGGAGGAGGCGGGGCGCGCGGCGGAGGAACACGCAGGCGCCGCCCTCCTCGCCTCCTTCCCCCGGGGGCGAGGGGGCGGTGCGGGGGGAGGGGAGGGAAGGGGAGGGAAGGGGAGGCGGGGGGCCGGGCGCGCTCCCCCGCGCCGGCGGCCGGGCCCCCGCCGGACTGCGGAGAGCTGACTGGGCGGGAGCGAGCGCGGCGGCGGCGGCGGCGGCGGCGGCGGCGGCGGCGAAGAGAGGCTCTTTGTTGCCTCCCTACCCCGCCCCCCCCCCCCCCCGGGGCCAGGGCGGGCCCCCCCCCCCCCACCCAAAACGTCCCGTCCGCTGTCGGCCGGGGTTCCTCGCCGGGGGGTTCCTTGCCCGGGGTTGTCCTTCACTGTCGGCCCCCTCCCCGTCGCCTCCCGCTCCCCAGAGGCTTGGGGAGCTCCGGGGCCTCCCCCACGGCCGCGGTGCGGAGACCTAGGCGCCGAGACCTCCTGGGCGCCGGACCCGCAGGCACCGGCTTGGGGAGCTGGGACGCGTGACTGACTGGGTACAGGGCCGGGCCAGGAGACTCCGGGTCGGCTGGCGGCCGAGTGCCTCGCGCGGGGCGAGTGCTCAGCCCGCCCTGTTGCGGTCTCAGGACTGGGACGAGGGAATCGGGGGGCATCCCGGTCAGCCCAACGGCCCGACCCCGCCGCGGCTGCGCCCAGCGATTCCTGCGGAGTTGAGGAGGGGCATATAAATGGAAAATATGGTCATCATTGTTCCCTTCGCTCCTTCCCGAGGAATCCCAGCGTGCTGCGCCGATGGAACAAGCTGATGTGCACACTAGGTATAGGGATGACTTCATCCCCAAACGAACGCAGCCGACTCTGGGGGAAACGCAGTCGCCGGAGACGCGCGCGGAACCGTGTGTTGCCGTAAGAGTGGAAGAAGAGAAACGCAGCCAGTGGAACCGCTTTCCAGCGTCATTAGCAGAGGGAATCCCGGGCAGGGGCGGGGAGAAAGAGGAACTAATGATAATTTTAAATCTTCCGTCATTCCCAATGGTCTTGAAGTCACCTCCCTTAAAAAGTAGATATAAAATACTGGCAAGGCAATTTCAAGTCAAGTCGGGGAGGAGGGCATCCAGGAAGCCAGAATTGATAGTTGTTGTTGAGGTTTTGTTTTTGGTTTTTTTTTTTTTTTAATCTAAAAACAAATCCAATAATAAAAATTTTAACTGTACGAATTACAGCCCCCTTTTAGTCCCGAAGACAGGGATGTACTTTCTGTATAAAAGATGAGGATGAGAAAGGATTGTTGCTACAGGGATCCTATTGCTGAAGGGTCTCATCCAAAATGGAGGACCTGCCATGACTCCAGGAATCCGTTCAAAAGTTTTGGTGTTTTGTTTTAAGATGCAGGTACTATTCAAAAGATAGTTATAAAGGTTGGGATAATGTACACTTCCAAATGAAAAGACAAGTTATAGTGATCCACGGTCAATGCCTGACTTGCCTGTAATAGAACTGTGTAGCCCATTTTTAACCATAAAAAAGCTTCCTGGTTTCAGTCGGGTGCGGTGGCTCACACCTGTAATCCCAGCACTCTGGGAGGCTGAGGCAGGTGAATCATCTGAGGTCAGGAGTTCCAGACCACCCTGGCCAACATGGCAAAACCCTGTCTCTACTAAAAATACAAAAAAAAAAAAAAAAAAGAAAAATAGCCGAGTGTGGTGGTGCACGCCTGTAATCCCAGCTACTGGGGAGGCTGAGTCAAGAGAATCACTTGAACCCGGGAAAAGGAGGTTGTAGTGAGCTCAGATCACAGCACTGCACTGCAGCCTAGGTGACAGAGCAAGACTCCATCTCAAAAATAAAAAATAAAAAAAGCTTCCTGGTTTCAGAGCTCAATACCGAGTTATTTTCTTTTTGGAACTGGCAGCCTTAGACCAACAGCCCTATAGAAGCAGTGACCTAGAGCTATGGCACAGGATCAAGGTGGCCTCAGGTAGCAGAAAGCATGATGCCTCTGCCTTAAACATGGTGTACTTGAAGAACGCTAATTTCCACCCACGTATCTAATTACAGCTTACCATTACAGAGGACATTTTATTCAAGGATCTCCAAGCACTGGAGAGAAAACAAACTTGCCAGTCAAATGTCCTAGTTGCCATATTGCAAGTAGAGACAGGGAAACAGAGCTCAAGTAACTGAATCAATCAGTGCAACAGGCATGATTAAAAATCATAGCTACCAACTATGAGGGTCATTGTCTTACAAAAGTTTCTCCCTGTAGTTTGAAACACATACCTCAAGTATTTGAACATGTGCTGTAGAGACTTTTTTCTTGGAAAAATTAAGATATATTGAACCATCTTGGAAAAGTATTAATAAAACATAATTGACCAAAAAGAAGTCACACCAATTTGCCTTAGTCCATTCATAGCAATACAGTAAATCCGACAGAGCTTATGTTTCAGGGAAAACTTACAAAGGGCCAAAAGGGGTGGAGAGAGTGCTGTAATGACTCAAGCTATCTCCTGCCAGACACAAGAAACAAGGATAAAAATTCCTTACAGATGACTCCATAACCTACTTCTCATTTGTGAAAGTTAATCCATCCTGCGCTAAATAAGTGATATATCACATCATCTTTATTCTAACAGCAAATGTTCCAATGGTATGGGCACCAAATTAAGCAATCCAAGTGGAAAATGCTGTTCTTATTTTCTATGTTTATTAAAAATGTACCAGCCAAGAATTTTGGCTGCCTACAACCATTTCCATCCTTTTGGATGGCAGCCTGCCAGTTCACAAATTGGTCATAGCATTGCCTTTTGGATTTAGATATTGCAATGGGTGGCCTGACCTCCAAAGGTCATTCTGTGGAAGGGCAATTTGTTGGCTGTGACAAAATGTTATTGCTTCTTGTTCATATTTGGTTTAACATTCAAAGAGGGCAAAAGGGATACTTGAGGTAGGAAGTCACAGACTAATTCTGGTCACAAAGGAAATGCTGTGGAATGTGTTACCATATAGAATAAAAGAATTTTAGAGATGGAAGGAATCTTCAGTCCAGCCCACTCATTTTTCAGAAAAGAAATGTGAGACCCAGAGAGGTTAAGTAACTTGCCCACAACTTAAATTCAGAATTTCCAATTCTTGGTCCATTGTTCCTTCTACTGTATCAAACTACCTTCCTATGGGATGAGAGTGCATTAAGGCAATAAAAATTAAAGCTAATTCTCTTCTCATAAACTCTGGTTAAAAATTAGGTCTGGGCCTGGCATGATGGCTCATGCTGGTAAACCCAGAACTTTGGGAGGCTGAGGCAGGCAGATCACAGGAGTTCGACACCAGCCTGGTCAACATGGCAAGACACCGTTTCTACAAAATTTTTTACAGATAAGCCAGGTAGCTGGGCACAGTGGCTCATACTTGTAATCCCAGCACTTTGGGAGGCCAAGGCGGGTGGATCACTAGGTCAGGAGTTGCAGACCAGCCTAGCCAACATGGTGAAACCCAGTCTCTATTAAAAATACAAAAAATTAGCCAAGTATGGTGGTGGGAGCCTGTAATCCCAGCTACTCGGGAGGCTGAGGCAGGAGAATCACTTGAACCCGGGAGGCAGAGGTTGCAGTGAGCCAAGATTGTGCCACTGTACTCCAGCCTGGGCGACAGAGCAAGACTCCATCTCAGAAAAAAAAAAAGAGCCAAAGAGCCAGGTATCGTAGCACACTCCTATGGTCCCAGCTACTCAGGAGGCTGAGGCAAGAAGATTGTTTGAGCCAGGGATTTGAGGCTTCGAGGCTGCAGTGAGCTATGATCTGGCCACTGCACTCCAGCCTGAGAGACAGACTCTGTCTCTAAACAATTAAAATCAAAAACCAAAAATTAGCTGAGGTTGTGTTGGCTTGGCTGAATTGTGGAAATCATTTGAACTCTTCTCTCATAAGGGTTGCCAGCCCAAGGCCCAGTGGCTGGCCCATCATGTAGGCACCTAGGTATTTAAAAGGTGAATGAATAAATGAGTGAATGACTTCTCTAATTAAAGAGAAAACTATTCATCAGAAGAAATATACTCTGTTCTTAACATCAAGTATATAGACCTCAACTTTCCCTCAGATAAACTTTCACCCATGCTTTTTTTTTTTTTTTTTTTTTAGACGGACTCTTGCTCTGTTTGCCCAGGCTGGAGGGCAGTAGTGAGAGCTCTGCTCACTGTAGCCTCTGCCTCCCAGGTTCGAGCGATTCTCCTGCCTCAGCCTCCCCAGTAGCTGGGATTACAGGCGCCTGCCACCACACCCAGCTAATTCTCATATTTTTAGTAGAGACAGGTTTTACCATGTTGGCCAGGCAGGTCTCTAACTCCTTACCTCAGGTGATCTACCCACTACAGCCTCCCAAAGTGCTGGAATTGGGAGAATTCCGGCACTCCCAAAGTGCTGGAATTACAGGCATGGGCCACCGCGCCCAGCCACCCCTGCCTAATGTCACAGTAGGAGGCCTGCTCCAAGCCCTAGGTGTACAGTACAGAGCCATCACATTGGCCTATATATTTGTTAGCAGTGTGTACTCAGAAAAGGAAATAAAACTTGCTTCTGTTGAAGATGAGTTTGCTGCAGGAGTGTTGTCAGTCTGGCTCTGAGGGTTCACTTGGAACATGCCTTGTTTAAATTCATCTGATAGCATCAGTGTAGGCTTGTCCTCCATGTATGGGCATGAGGAGGATGCATGACTAATGCTACTCAGCAGTCAGGAAATCAATGCTAAGGATTGTAGGCACAGTCTCCCCCATCATCCAAAAAAAAAAGGCTCTCCCTCGAAAAATTAAGAGTTACTTTACGGATGGGTGAGGAAGAGAAGGTAGTTTGGAGTGAATTTGATTGTACACTTCCTGCTTACACCTAACAGTATTGTGTTTTCTTTTGTGGCAGTTAGTTCACAGTGTAATTTTTGTTTGTGTCCCCAAGAATGGAAAAAAAAAATAAGGTAGAACATGATATTCTGGTAGGATTCAAGATATTTTTATTTCTCATCTTTCAGCTTTAGCTGCCCATATATAATCTTGGCTCTAAAATATTATCAGGAGACACAGACATTAGAGGAAACTATTTGCCTCTCTGCCTTTTGCATTTTTCTTCCATTTGTCATTTTTCTCCCTTCCAAATTAGGATTTATTCAGTTACTTTCATTTCATCTTCCCCAGAGTCTCTTTCTTTTCTTAGCTCTACAGTGTTTAGATTTGGCAGAAGATTCCCATAGTCTGAATGGTTTTGGAGTAACATTAGTCTATAGAGGCCATATTCTATAAAATGCAATGCGTTTTTTCCCCACAAAATTCAGCTATGGCTGCGATTTAAAGAATGTGGCAAGTGGGCCCCATATCTAGATAACAGTCAAATCATAGTGCGTTAGAAATTGGATTGATGGCGGTAGTGGCTCAGGCTAATCCCAGCACTTTGGGAGGGGCGAGATAGGATCACAAGGTCAGGAGATGAGACCATCCCTGGCTAACAGGGGTAAACTCTGTCTTTACTAAAAATACAAAAACTAGCCAGGTGAGGTGGCAGCCGCCTGTAGTCCCAGCTACTAGGGAGGCTGAGGCAGGAGAATGGCATAAACCCGGGAGGCAGAGCTTGCAGTGAGCTGAGATCCAGCCACTGCACTCCAGCCCAGGCGACAGAGCAAGACTCCGTATCAAAAAAAAAAAAAAAAGAAATTGGATTGAAAATAAGTATTGAGCCTGGTGCAGTGCCTCATGCTTGTAATCTTGACCCTTTGGAAGGGTGAGGCAGGAGAATCACTTGAGCCCAGAAGTTCGAGACCAGGCTGGGTAATATAGTGAGACTCCATCTCTATAAAAAATAAAATTCTAGCTAGGCATGGTGACATGCACCTGTAGACCCAACTACATAGGAGGCTGAGGGTAGAGGATGGCTCAAGCCAGGAGGTTAAGGCTGCAGTGAACCATAATCACACCACTGCACTCCAGCCTGGGTGACAGAGCAAGACCCTGTCCTAAAAAATAAAAAGAAAATAGAAAAGAACTATCATCAGCCAGACGCGGTAGCTCACGCCTATAATCCCAGCACTTTAGGAGGCCGAGGCAGTCGGACCACCTGACGTCAGGAGTTCGAGACCAGCCTGACCAACATGGAGAAACCCCATATCTACTAAAAATACAAAAATATTAGCTGGGAGTGGTGGCACATGCCTGTAATCCCACCTACTCAGGAGGCTGAGGCAGGAGAATCTCTTTAACCCAGGAGGTGGAGATTGCGGTGAGCCAAGATCGCGCCATTGCAATCCAGCCTGGGCAACAAGAGCAAAAGTCCATCAAGAAAGAAAGACAGAAAGAGAGGGAGAAATGAACTATCATCATAATATAATTCTGAACTCTTAGCTCCTATGTTATAAAATCTAGCTGGTAGCTAGGAAAAAAAAAAAAGATTAGTACCCTCTTTCTTGCATTGAAGTGATTTATTGTAACAAAACTAGAGAATACCACTTAATTTTCACAGACAATATGATCAGGTGACAACTGACCTTAGAGTATTTCCTCAAAGGAGATCAGAAAAAAAGTTATTAAAGATTATTTTCTGACTAATCACAGTACAGAAGAAAGATATTACCACTAGGATGTGTCCTAAGCAAGCTGTCTAAAATTAATTCACAGGCTGGGCGCTGTGGCTCACACCTGTAATCCCAGGACTTTGGGAGGCTGAGGTGGGCAGATCACGAGGTCAGGAGATCGAGACCATCCTGGCCAACGTGGTGAAACCCCGTCTCTACTAAAAATACAAAAATTAGCTGAGCATAGTGGTGTACGCCTGTAGTCCCAGCTACTCGGGAGGCTGAGGCAGGAGAATCACTTAAACGTGGGTGGCAGAGGTTGCAGTGAGCCGAGATTGTGCCATTGCACTCCAGCCTGGGCAACAGAGTGAGACTCTGCCTCAAAAAAAAAAAAAAAAAATTAATTCACACTGCTTAACACCACACTTTTATCCCACCTTTCAGGTAAGTTTCAAAGCTTATTAAAAATCTCAATTGTCTTTCTCTTTGAAACTATTGCTAAGCATGGTGACCTAGCCAAATTCTACTTTGAGAAATTATCTTCAAATGTTCATTTTCTTGGGTTTAATGTCCACATTCAACCTCTAGTCAAGTCTTTCTAAAATTGAAAGGAAGGAAATATTCAAAAAAATAATGTCATTATGTGTCATTAGTTATAATACTTTCATTTGGCCTCCAAACATTCTAATACCCTTAACTCATTTATCATGAGTACCAACTTTTAATGAAGTAAAATGTTGATATTGTACTCATTTTGTATATGAAGCTGTTGGGTTCTTTGATCAAAGTAGGCAGTGATTGAATACTCTATTTGGTAGTAAATGAATTGAACTGCAAATCAAAAATTAAAGCCATTGAGGGAAGAATTTAAATTTAACCTCTTATTTCAGGGCCCTCTGTACCTCTCTGTGGGAATACCTACCTTAGATGGAATCTGACACGAACAAGCTTTCTTTTTGAGAAAAATAATGTTATTTGAGTGGCAGGAATGTAAGAGATGAATGTAGCTAAGTGATTGGTTGACCAATAGTGATATTTACTCACCTGCTAGGCACTTACTTATGTTAACTCCATTAATCATCACAATATTCCTGTGAAGTGGATATCATTATAGTCATGCCTGCTATACAGCTCATGAAAGTGAGGCACAGAAAGGTTAAGAGATTTGCCCAAAGTCACACAGCTAGTAAATGAGAAAGAAAGGCCAGTTTCATAGCCCACACTCCTAACCTCTGCACCACAGGATCTCTTCTATTTCACTTTACTTCCTCTGATTAAAAAAAGAGAGGAAAAAAAAAAGAAAAGAAAAAAAAAAAAGCCTCAAGTCCCACTTAGGAAATGGAAGGTAAAAATAAAACAAACAAAATACTCTCAATTCCTTAACTTCCTCATTCTGCTGCTAGAAACTACAGAGATATCCCATCTGGCAAATCATGACACTTCTATCTCCCAAGCAATAAATAAGGTCTTCCCTTAAGCACAGATTTGATTCCCAGTGCCTAGGCTTGTGGCTTTGTGCACTTTAGGGGCTCAATAAATGAGTTAAATGAGCCTCCAAATTAACGTTAGGACTTCATTTCCAAAACAGTAATGCTACTGAGAAGTAGCCCATAGCCATTCATTCATTCAGCACTCCTTCAACTTGGATACTTCAGGCATACAACTAGTGGAGGTTTTATAAAGCTTATAGGGGTAGAGTTACTTAAACCAACTCAGTAAACAAAAAACTCATAGAAATGCTAACATTTTTTGTTGAACACAGAGTGATAAACAAAGCCAAGCCAGTGAATGCGTGTGTGTTGTCTCTTGTGTTTTTGTAGTTTTTTTTAAAAAAATGACTGCCTATATTTAATGTATAGAATTTGCTGAGTTTGGATATATGCATATACCTGTAAGCCAGTGTATTTTTAAAGGTGTTCTGAGAATGTCTAACATTCTCTTTATTAACGTTCTAATTAGAATCAGAGAGTAACTAAGGGATACTGAACCCCAAAAGTAACCTCACGCTATATTTAGCTTTGGTTGTCTGCAAAGCAATTGGGCATAAAAGTCTTACTCTAGGATGAGATGTACCAAAATCTTTCACAATAACTCATCTATTTCTTCATTTATATTCTTGTGAAAAACTTTTTTTTAGGACTTGCTCATTTAAAATTTATCACCAGTGAGGGTGCTTATATTTCAGGGAAAGGTCCTGAATAGAAAACTGCTATCCTAGCTTCCCATTGAGGTTTTCTTGTCTAACTCAGGTGGCATTTTATATCTGTCAACATCTCACAATTAGTCTTTGAATAGCTCCTGTTTTGTGTGGTTTTTTTAATGTTCACTGAGCATCTCATTGTACTTGATTTTTTTCAGTGTGTCTCACTTGCAAATAATATTTCCCTTCAAAAGTTCACAGTCTGGTCTTTTCCTTCTAATTTTTCATTTTATTTTCTCTCCTCCTACTAGTGAGATGGTGATTCTTGATTTGCTTTATTTGAGTTATTTATATCTTCCGGCCTCTGTTTAATATCAAGTCTGGCTTGGCATTCTTTTCCTACTGAATGATGCCCAAATTAAGTTAAGAACCAATTCCTAAGAAAGCTGGCCTGTGATTCTTCATGGTCTTCTGGTATCCCAAGCACTGGACAGTCTGTTTAATTTTGAAAGTTGATGTAACTAGCTAAGTTAATAGTTTATGTCAGGTTTGATTCAAGAGTTGCTTTCCAGAGTAACTCTGTTCCAAAACTAGATGAGGAGATAGAGTAGGGAAGAAAGAATTAAAGCAGTCTAGGTAGAGGTGGCTCACACCTGTAATCCCAGCACTTTGGGAGGCCAAGGCGGGCAATTGCTTGAGTCCAAGAGTTCAAGACCAGCCTGGGCAACATGGAAAAACTTTGCCTCTACCAAAAATACAAAAATTAGCCGGGCTTGGTGGTGCATGCCTTGTAGATCCAGCTACTTAGGAGGCTGAGGTGGGAGGATGGCTTGAGCCCAGGAGGCAGAGGTTTCAGTGAGCTGATATCATACCACTGTACTCCAACCTGAGCCACAGAGCCAGATCCTGTCTCAATAAATAAATAAATAAAGTTAGTGAGGCAGTTTGCTCTCTTGGTTAAGTCCTACTCACTTGGCATCAACCAATAGAATATAAGGCCCTTCGTGGTAGCAGGTACCTGTAATCCTAGCTACCCAGGAGGCTGAGGCAGGAGAATTGCTTGAACCCGGGAGGCAGAGGTTGCAGTGAGCCGAGATCAGCCGCTACACTCCAGCCTGGGTGACAGAGCTAGACTCTGTCTCAAAAAAAAAAAAAAAAAGAATATAAGGCCCTTAACTGGCTCTCAATGATGGGGCTCCAAGAGAGAACAGTCAATGGAGTATAATAACGAGGGGTCCTGATGCCCTTAACTACTCCCACCATTACCATCACCCCCATTAAAGAAAAGGAGCTTTTCTGCTTTTACCTTCTATCTGGTCTTTTTGTTAGGATTCTGGTTGCCGGTGATAGAAATCCAATTCAAAGTAGCTTAATGTTACTGCATATTTTCAGTATGCTCTTCCGGCTAGCTAGATCAGGGGCTCAAACAATGGCATCCTCTCCATCTTTTAGTTCTGCCTATCTTTGCCTTTCTTTGTGTTTTGACCTATTTTCTCCTCCTATATATAGTCCCAACCGCACTTTCTACCAGTTCTGTGATCCCAAAGCTAGATAATCTGTCCAAGTAGCAAGGTCTCTCTGATTGGACCAGCAGGAGTCACATGGTCATCCTGAACCACTGGCTGCAACCAGGGTGAAGAGGTTCTCTTATTGGCCAGAACCAAATCATGGGCCCACCCTTGGTCAGAAAGACAGCTCTCTTACCGGAAGGGATGGGTCATAAAATAATATACTGGGCAACCAAATCCAAAACTACTCAAAGGGCCTCCAGCTAGGGAGCATGGGTTTAACTAAACAAGAACGACATTCTTGAGTGAGGTAGGAGGAATGGGTAAGGGAATAATTTTTCTTTGGTGGTGGGAGTCAATTTACAAAGAACAGACCAGGTGGCTCACGCCTGTGTAATCCCAACTTTTTGGGAGGCCAAGGCGGGCAGATCTCCTGAGGTCAGGAGTTCGAGACCAGCATAGCCAACATGGTGAAACCCCGTCTCTACTAAAAATACTAAAATTAGCCGGGTGTAGTGGCACATGCCTATAGTCCCAGCTACTCGGGACGCTGAGGCAGGAGAATGGTGTGGGCCAGGGAGGCAGAGCTTGCAGTGAGCCGAGATCGTGACACTGCACTCCAGCCTGGGCAACAGAGCGAGACTCCGTCTCAAAAAAAAATAAAATAAAATAAAATAAAAGCTAACTGATAGATCCATTCTTTTCTTCAACAACTTCCCATAAGTCCTTGAATAGAATAATGACTCCTGCACCGAGAGGAGTATTTGTGGTTGAAGCTCTTGGTCCAGCTGAAACATGTTCACTTTCAGCCGGGCACAGTGGCTCACACCTGTAATCCCAGCACTTTGGGAGGCTAAGGCAGGCAGATCACCTGAGGTCAGGAGTTCGAGACTAGCCTGACCAACATGAAGAAACACCGTCTCTACAAAAATACAAAATTAGTTGGGTGTGGTGGCGCATGCCTGTAATCCCAGCTACTTGGGAGGCTGAGGCAGGAGAATCGTTTGAACCTGGGAAGTGGAGGTTGCAGTGAGCCAAGATCGCTCCATTGCACTCCAGCCTGGGCAACAGGAACAAAACTCTGTCTCAAGAAGAAAAGAAAAAAAGAAAGATGTTCACTTTTGCCCAAGATCTCATATCCAGGCATATTCTTAAGACTTTGCAGAGACCATGAGCCTTGATGTACCACAACTACTCACCACTGGTTCGTTGACTGATATTCTTTGGAGTTCTTCCTCCAGAAGGGAGCAGAAAATCCAAGATGGGAAGGATGAGAATAATAAAAAGGTGGAAACTCTGAGGGCACCAGATTATATACAGTTAAGGCAGGAGTTATTATTTATTTATTTATTTTATGTATTTATGTATTTATTTATTTCATTTTTTTTGACACAGAGTCTTGCTCTGTTGCCCAGGCTGGAGTGCAGTGGTGCGATCTCGGCTCACTGCAAGCTCCGCCTCCCGGGTTCACGCCATTCTCCTGCCTCAGCCTCCCCAGTAGCTGGGACTATAGGCGCCCACCACCACACCCGGCTAATTTTTTGTATTTTTAGTAGAGACGGGGTTTCACCGTGTTAGTCAGGATGGTCTCGATCGATCTCCTGACCTCGTGATCCGCCCGCCTCGGCCTCCCAAAGTGCTGGGATTACAGGCATGAGTCACCGTGCCCGAAATTTTATTTATTTTGAGACAGAATCTCGCTCTGTCACCTGGGCATCATTCAGTGGTGCGATCTCAGGCCACTGCAACCTATGCCTCCTGGGTTCAAGCGATTCTCCTGCTTCAGCCTCCTGAGTTGCTGGGACTACAGGCATGCGCCACCACGCCCAGCTAATTTTTGTATTTTCAGTAGAGGCAGGGTTTCACCACGTTGGCCAGAATGGTCTCGAACGCCTGACCTCAGGTGATCCACCCCCTCCGCCTCCCAAATTGCTGGGATTACAGGCGGGAGCCACTGTGCCTGGCCCTATTTATTTATTTATTTATTTATTTATTATTTTATTTTTGTCGAGACAGAGTCCTACTCAGTCACCCAGGCTGGAGTGCAGTGGTGCGATCTCAGCTCAACACAACCTCCATCTCCCTGGTTCAAGAGATTCTCATGCCTTAGCCTCCCAAGTAGCTGAAATTACAGGTGCTCTACCATGCCCAGCTAATTTTTGCATTTTCAGTAGAGACAGGGTTTCACCACGTTGGCCAGGCTGGTCTTGAATTCCTGACCTCGTGATCCGCCCGCCTCAGCCTCCCAAAATGCTGGGATTACAGGACTGAGCCACCACGCCTGGCCCTATTTATTTATTTTTGAGACAGGGTCTCACTCTGTTGCCCAGGTTGAAGGTAGGCGTTCTTGAGGCCATGACAAGAGCTGTAACTTGATGTCAGATGATCTAGATTCTTATTTCCCCCTCTGCTTATTTTCCTTTTGTTTTCCAGAAATCTTTGGTAAAGTTTTGTTGGAATGTTCCAAATTGCTCTCAGCTGATCCACAAGTTAGTAAAGGAAGAGTCTTTGTCCATGCTCAAGTTCAAGTTTCTAAGGAGAACAGCACCCCTCTCATGCTATCAGGTTGATGGCAGAGGAAGATACTCTCTTTAGTCCACCTAATAAATTCCTTAGGAATAAACACTTAGGAATCAGCTTGTACTCAGATACGCTTGGCAGAGTTCTCAGTGAGAGGCCATTGTCCATATGTCATGGCTAAGGAGGTGGGCATGAGTTGGGATAAAACTCATGTTTCTTTCCAATTTGTAAAAGACACTGAGGTCATCCCTCAGAAGAGTTCAGTGAGGCCATTTCTCTCGAACGGGGGAAGAAGGAAGGAAGCTGATATTCCTGGAGGTCTCAGAACAGTATTTTAGATCATGGCCTCCAGACTTACTAGGCAGCAGTCCAGTGGAGTAACTGCAGTGAAGGTAGATTATATGAGGTCCAAGAAGGCTGTAATAAGGGAACGGAGAGCTCAAGACACTTAGATCTCAATAGAAGCTGACATCTGGGTCAGGAAGAGGAAAGAATCAAGGCTAATAGGAGGGGGAGGGAAATTCTTTACAAATACCTGCAATGTAACCGTCTGGAAGGGGTCCTGGGAACCAACTATATTGCATATCAATATAAACCCGGCCTCACAGGAGGAACCCTCAGTTTTTTTCACTAGGGACCCAAGCCACTCTCTGCTGCTTTGGAAAGATTAACTATATTATGATCGATGCCAGAGGACGTATATATATATCTTGTCCACCTCAGCTTCCCAAAGTGCTGGGATTACAGGCATGAGCAACTGTACCCAGCCCAAGAAACCTATATTAATTACTCCTTTTAAAAAAGATTTCAATGACAGCCAGTTTGAACTAAGAGAATTCTTTCTCATGTAATGAAATCTCAGGAAAGGCAGGGATGAACAGCATCTCAAACAGGTCAGAACTCTTTCTGTCTTCCATTTTTTACTTCTCTGTGAGTATTAGCTTCTTTCTTTCAGGTTGGCTTCTTCGCAAAGCTGTAACCACAACAGCCAGCAGCTCCTGGCTCGCCTCTTCCTTGGCCACCAGAGAAGGATGGACTCTTCCCTCAATAAACTATAGGTGGGGGGAAACTGGGGAAAGGCTCTGATTGACTTACTTGGGTCATGTGCCCATATCCCACCCAAACACTGGTCAGGAGGTAAAGTACTTTCATTGATTCTTCTCAGGTCACATGCCCAGCTTCAGAGCCCTCCTAAAATCCTTGGAGGCAGGGAAGAGAGACTGTCCTTCAAAGAAGGGAGGGATTACTCCCTGAAGACAGACATGAAACAATGCTAAGTTCTGATTTTCTTACCAAGTTCTGCTGCTTCCCAATGGATCACACATTTAAGGAGTAAGATGGAAAATAATAGAGAAAAACCTAAAATAATGGCATAATAACAAGCTCTGAGCAATGTCTTTCTCTTTTTTTTTCACTTTATCACCCTCTGTATTTTACTTTTTCCCTAGATGTGTAATAAAAATTGTGAAAAGAAGAATGAAAATAAAAAGGAATAAATAATTTTTTGAAACCAGCAGTATTAAAGATAACCCAGTCATTGTATTAGGCCTAAATACATAAATAAAGCAGCAGAGATGCACTTGAATGTAGAAAAAAATGACATCATCAACATTGAGGGAAAAATAAATAAATGTAGAAAAATATTTTTTAAAAACTCTTCTAAGGAATGGAAGGGGTTACAAGAAGCCCTTAAAATAAATTCTTTCCGGTTTCAGGGGAGTTTATTAATATCACATTAACATTTAGTTGAGTTGTTTTTTGCTAACATTGGAACTGGAGCTCTGTATTGTATTGGCTACTGAGTTTTACTGCATAAATCCCTCCCCTCGATTAGCTGAAGGGAGTGAGAATCCTTTCTAAGTTTGTTTCCGTCTGTTTGGACTGCATTAAGACATCAATTCATGATTACATAGAACCAAGGGAAAAGCCTATAAAATCAGATCAACTACCGTGTTGTTAGTTTATTCCATTAACCATCTAAATTCAATTATTTTTAATGAAATATATTGTGATATAACTTATATATAATAAAAGGCCCCTGTTAAATCTATATTATCAGTTTTGACAAATGTATATGATCATGTGACCACCATCACAATCAAGGTAGAGAACAACCCCGTTACCCCCCAAAATTTCCTGTAATCCTTCCTAGTTAATCTTGCTCTCAACCTCAGCCTGGTCTGCTCTCTGTTACTATAGATTAGATTTGTCTTTTCTAGAGTTCCATACAAATGTAATCATGTAGTATGTACTCTTGTGTCAGTTTCTTTCACACAGCATAATGGATTTATGGTATCAGTAGATCATTCCTCTTTACTGCTAAGTAATATTCCATTGTATGGATATACCACAATTTGTTTAAATTTGTTGATCCATTTATGTATTATTGGACATTTGGCTTGTTTCCAGTTTGGGGACTATTATGTATACAGTTGGTATGTACATACATATACAAGTCTTTGGGCATATATTTTCATTTATCTTGGGTAAATAATTAGGATTGGAATGGCCAGATCACGTGGTAAGTGTATATTTAAAGAAAACTGCCAAGTTGTTTTCCAAAAATGTTGTGTCATTTTACATTCCCACCAGCAATATATGAGTTTCATTTGCATCACATCCTGGCCAACACTTGGTATGATCAGTTTTTAAAATTTTGACCATTCTAGTGGATATGTAGTGGTATCTCATTGTGGTTTATATTTATTTATTTATTTATTTATTTATTTATTGTTTTGAGATAGAATCTCACTCTGTTACCAGGCTGGAGTGGAGTGGCGCAATCTCGGCTCACTGTAACCTCCACCTCCTGGGTTCAAGTGATTCTCCTGCCTCAGCCTCCCAAGTAGCTGGGACTACAGGTGCATGCCACCATGCCCAGCTGATTTTTGTATTTTTAGTAGAGATGAGGTTTCACCATGTTGGCCAAGATGATCTCCATCTCTTGATCTCCTAATCCACCTGCCTCAGCCTCCCAAAGTGCTGGGATCACAGGCGTGAGCCACGGTGCCTGGCCTGTTTATTTATTTGTATTTATTTGGTTTTTTGTTTGTTTATTTGTTTGTGTGTTTTTTTTGTTTTTTGTTTTTTTTTGGAAACAGAGTCTCCTTCTGTCACCCAGGCTGGAGTTCAGTGGTGCTGTCTCAGCTCACTACAACCTCCACCTCCCAGGCTCAAGCAATTCTCATGTCTCAGCCAACCAAGTAGCTGGAATAACAGGTGCACGCCATCATGGCTGGCTAATTTTTCTATTTTTAGTCGAGATGGGGTTTTACCATGTTGGTCAGGCTGGTTTCAAACTCCTAACTTCATGTGATCCACCCGTCTCGGCCTCCCAAAGTGCTGGGATTACAGGCGTGAGCCACCACGCCAGCCCTTATTGTGGTTTTAATTTGCATTTTTCTGATGACTAATGGTATTGTGTTGAACATCTTTTGATGTGCTTACTGGCCATCCATATACCTTTTCTGTTCCTCATTATTGCCACTCTTCCACATTTAGGCTTGTGATGGTTAATATCGGGTGTCAACTTGATTGGATTGAAGGATGTAAAGTATTGTTCCTGGGTGTGTCTGTGAGGATGTTGCCAAAGGAGATAAACATTTGAGTCAGTGGACTGGGAGAGGCAGACCCACCCTCAGTCTGAGTAGGCACCATCTGATCAGCTGCCAGCATAAAAGCAGGCATGGAAAGAGCAGATTTCCTGAGTCTTCTGGACTCCATCTTTCTCCTGTGCTGGATGCTTCCTGCCCTCTAACATCAGACTCCAAGTTCTCCAGCTTTTAGACTCTTGGACTTACACCAGTGATTTGCCAGGGGCTATTGGGCCTTCCGCCAAAGACTGAAAGCTGCGCTATCAGCTTCCCTACTTTTGAGGTTTTGGGACTTGGACTGGCTTCCTGGCTCTTTAGCTTGCAGACAGCCTATTGTGGGACTTCACCTTGTGATCCTGCGAGTCAATTCTCCTAATAAACTCCCCATTCATACATTCATCTATCCTATTAGTTCTGTCCCTTTAGAGAACCCTGACTAATACAAGGCTCTCATCATCTCCTTTCTAAAATATAAAATTCTAATTCATCTCCAGCATAAACCAAGGTTTGATTGTGTCCTAACCCTATTTATAAGCTTCCTCTCCCTGAGCCCTATTTTCTCAGAATAAAGTCCACACTTCTTAGAATGACATTTAAGGCTTTTACCAAATTAGCCACAAAAGACTAAAAGACCAATTTCCTTTAACTGGGGTAATTTTGGGTAGGGTAATTTTTCTTCCCCACCTTATCTGCTTGACCCCACACCCTCCACACTTGCACATTGGACTGTTGACTATTCCCTAATTTTCTCACACATGATCATGGGGTTGTGGCTTTGCTCATGCTGTTTATCCTACCTGGTTGCCCTTTGCTCTTTTCTTTTCTTTTTTTTTTTTTTTTTTGAGATGGAGTCTGCCCTTGCTGCCCAGGCTGGAGTGCAGGCCCTGATCTCGGCTCACTGCAAGCCTCCCGCCTCCTGGGTTCACACCCATTCTCTGCCTCAGCCTCCCAAGTAGCTGGGACTACAGGCCTCACCACCACGCCTCGGGCTAATTTTTTTGTATTTAGTAGAGACAGGGGTTTCACTATGTTGGCCAGGATGGTCTCATCTCCTGACCTCGTGATCTGCCTGCCTCGCCTCCCAAAGTGCTGGGATTACAGGCGTGGAGCCACCACCGCTTGCTCTTTCTACATGACGGCATGTTGGTACTTTAAGGGGCCCAGCTCAAAAGTTCTCCTGTGAAGCCTGCCTCAGCTCCTTACAGTGAATCGACAGCTATTTGTGCTCTTTTGGTAGCTCTTAGTCCATAATTCCTTACAAGCCTCACCACAGACTACTTACTATTAGTCGGTTGAGAGACTCTGTCTCTCTTGCTGGAGCTTAACCCTTAAGAACAGCGTGGTATCTACTCTTTTACATCCTGAGGGCCTTCACATAACTCCCGCTTGGTAACATGGTTGGACTGAATGTGCGATGAGTAACTGAGGAAATAAAATGAAAAGAAATCGCCTTGGCTGGGCATGGTGGCTCATGCCTATAATCACGACACTTTGGGAGGCCATGGCAGGTGGGTCACCTGAGGTCAGTAGTTCGAGACCAGCCTGGCCAACATGGTAAAACCCCATCTCTACTAAAAATGCAAAATTAGCTGGGTGCTGTGGCATATGCCAGATCCTAGCTACTTGGGAGGTTGAGGCAGGAGAATTGCTGGAACCTGGGAGGCAGAGGTTGCAGTGAGCCGAGATTTCCCCACTGCACTCCAGCTTGGGCTTATTATGAGCAAGACTCCATCTCAAAGAAAGAAAGAAAGAAAGAAAGAAAGAAAGAAAGAAAGAAAGAAAGAAAGAAAGAAAGAACTCTGCCTTTAAGCAAGTTGTTTACCCTCTCTAGACCTCCATTCCCTTATCTGTAAATTGAGAGAGCTAAAATCATTGATTTATAATACCTTTCCAGTTCTTTTCTTTTTTTGAGACAGGATCTTGCTCTGTCACCCAGGCTGTGATCATAGCTCTGCAGACTCCAGCTCAGCCTGGCTCAAGCAATCTTCCCACCTCAGCCTCCAAGTAGCTGGGACTACAAGTGTGCACCACCACATCCAGCTAATTTTTAATTTTTTTTTTTTTTTTGGTAGAGACAGGGTCTCTGCTTTGTTGACCACCCTGGACTTGAACTCTTAGCCTCAAGTGATTCTCCTGCCTCAGCCACTCAAAGTGCTGGGATTATGGGTGTGAGCCACCATACCCAGCCTCTTTCCACTTCTAATATATTTGATTTATTTTATTTTGTTTCTAATGTATTTTAAATTCTATGTTAATATTTTCAAATCCAGTAAAATAGTATATTTGAATGTATCCCAAAACTGGATGATGGATCAGATGTGCTAATTAGATAATGCTGGATTATCAGTGACACTTTGAGGGGCCACATCCTATTCCCTGTGAATTATAAGATGAAAATAGTGGGACCTTCCTCGGTTAACTTTGCTGGCAGATGTGATCATGAAGAATTATGATTTGTCACTATATTTAGTCTGAATCTACAATGCAGCAGCAACAATACATTCTCGCACATTCCTATAAATTTATGCCTTTATATATGTCTACATATTGTGGGTTTTTTCTTCTTTTATGGTCTGGGGAAAGACAAAAGGAAGAAGAATGATAATACTTAGGAAGCTGTAATCTACCATTTAGTTTTATTAGGAATTATTACCTAAATTGTAATTTATAGTATTTATAATGGAAAAAAGTTGTTTACACAAGTATATCAAGTTTAAAATATATAATGAAGGCTGGGCACGGTGGCTCACGCCTGTAATCCCAGCATTTTGGGAGGCCAAGGCAGATGGATCACATAAGGTCAGAAGTTCAAGACCAGCCTGGCCAACATGGTGAAACCCCGTCTCTATTAAAAATGCAAAGATTAGCCAGGTGTGGTGGTGGGCACCTGTAGTCCCAACTACTCAGGAGGATGAGGCAGGAGAATCACTTGAACCCAGGAAGCGGAGGTTGTAGTGGGCTGAAATCTCACCACTGCACTCCAGCCTAGGTGACAGAGCGAGACTCCATCTCAAAAAAAATAAAAAATAAAATATATGATGAAGACTTGTTTTCATATAGAATATAACAAATATTGCATTTTATTTTTAAATAATGCAAACATTCTATCATATTTTTTGTCCTATAAACCCAGGAGTTTCTTTTCTACATGATTATCCTGTAGAAATATTATCTGTAGAAATATTATCCTGTAGAAATATTATCTTTTCTACATGATTATCCTGTAGACATTGAGGCAGTCTATGATAGCGTCTTAACTTCTTTCCAGTATTACAGCTTTCATTAGCTGGCAACAACCAGAGCCAAATCCACAATTTGGATTTCAGATTCAGTAAGTGGTAAATCATTTGTAAGACCCAAGACACACAAAGCTGCAGCAGTGACAATATCCCCCCCAAGCATTTCAGAAGGATCACAAGCACACTGCCAGCATTTATTAATTGCTCTATAAAAAGACACACATGAAGGCATGAGCCCCAAAAGGTCTGACAATGTCAAAACGTCACTGGGATTACTGTTAACTGTCATTTAATTCTGAAGCAAAAGCTGTTCATTGAATTATAGAACAATTAATAAACCTCCAGGTCTCCTTCATATATTTAAAGAGTTTTTGTCCAAATTATGGATTTTCTTCCTCCTCTGACAGTTTGAATGCTGCATTGAATTAACCTATTCTGCATGTCTCTTTCCCATATGAATATTGTTGCCCAATAGTCCTGCCATTTACAATCCAGGATCTAGAGATCCTCTGTAGGTGTCTTTCACATCTGTGAAATGGGGGTAACACTCTCGAAAAAGAGTCTACCTGGCCACACTCCTGTAAAAACTAAAAACAGGTTTATTAATTTACTTTTTTTTTTTTTTTTTTGAGCCAGGTGGTCTTATTATGTTGTCTAAGCTGGTCTCAAACTCTTGGCCTCAAGCGATCCTCCCATCTCAGCCTCCTACCTGGATTATAGGCAGGAGCCACAGCACCTGTCTTAATTTTTTTTAACCCTGTAGTATCCCCAAGAAAGTCAAGTACGTGAAAACCTCCCAAACAGATGATGAGTGATTATATTTTTAAGGATTCTTACTAGACAGCTATTAAATGGTATGTATCTAAAGATTATGTGAAGATATGATGACATGGGAAATGCTCTTAACATATTATGAAATGAGAAAACCAGACTACCAAACTGTAAGAATGGAATGATGACAATTTTTAGAAACCACGGTGTGTGCACACGTAGATGGATGTGTGTGTGAATGTATGTGTGTATATATACATATATAGAACGGAGGGGATGCACCAACATGTTCATTAAAATGATCTCTGAACAGTGGGATTATTGGTGACTCTTCTTTTATTTACTTTTCTATAATTCCCAAATTTTCTACAATGAACACCTATTGTTTGTAATAAGTTAATTTTCAAAATATATTTTTAAAGAGTCCATTATAGGCTTCTTTTAAATAGCTACTCTGTACATTTAAAATATGATTTTTGGCCAGGCGTGGTGGCTCACACCTGTAATCCCAGCTCTTTGGGAGGCCGAGGCAGGTGGATCATCTGAGGTCAGGACTTCAAGACAAGCCTGGCCAACATGGTGAAACCCTGTCTCTACAAAAAATACAAAAATTAGCTGGGCATGATGGTGGGTGGCTGTAATCCCAGCTACTCGGGAGGCGGGGGTTGCAGTGAGCCAAGATGGCACCACTGCACTCCAGCCTGGGCGACAGAGCAAGTCTCTCTCTCTATATATATATATATCTGTCTCTCATATATATCATATATATGATTTTTATTATTACAACTAATATGCAAAGCTAGACATGTCTACATAAGTTATTGATTCATGTTGGAAACACCCCCACCAATCTAGAGATCTGAAAGCCAGTAATTTTCACTCTCTAAAAGACAACTGAGAACCAATAAATTAGCAAAAAAGGCATCTGTCAGAAAAATAACAAGTGTGGGTGAGGATTTGGAGAAATTGGAGACTTTGTGCACTGTTGGTGGGAGTATAAAACAGCGCAGCCACTACAGAAAACAGTATGGCCGCTCCAAAAAAAAAAAGTATAAATAGAATTACCATGTGATTCTGCAATTCCACTTCTGAGTGTATACCCAAAAGGAATGAAAGCAGGGTCTTAAAGAGATATCTGCACACTCATTTTCATAGCAGCATTATTCACAAAAGCTAAAACCCAAGTGTCCGTTGATGGATGAATGGACAAAGTAAATGTGGTCTATTAATACAATAGAATATTCTTCAGTCTTAACACAGAATACAGAATACAATGGAATATTCTTCAGTCTTAAAACAGAAGGAAATTCTGACATGTGCTACAATATGCATGTAGCATATTAGAACGGTATGTTAAATGAAATAAGCCAGTCACGAAAAGTCAAAAACTGTGTGATTCTATCTGCATGAGGTACATACAGTTGGCATATTCATAGAGACATAAAGCAGAATGGTGGTTGGCAGGGACTGTGGGGAGAAGAGAATAGAAAAGTGTTTAATGGGCATGGGGTTTCAGTTTTGCAAGATGAAAGTTCCAGAGATGGATGGTGCTGATGATTGCACAACAATGTGAACTGTCTTAATGCCTCTGAACTGTATAGTGAAAAATGGTCAAGATTGTCCAGGTGCGGTGGCTCATGACTGTAATCCCAGCACTTTGGGAGGCCGAGGCGGGTGGACCACTTGAGGTCAGGAGTTCGAGACCAGCCTGGTCAACATGGTGAAACCCTGTCTCTACTAAAAAAATACAAAAATTAGCTGGCTGTGGTAGCGTGCACCTGTAGTCCCAGCTACTTGGGAGGCTGAGGCAGGAGAATCACTTGAACCTGGGAGGTGGAGGTTGCAGTGAACCAAGATTGCAGAGATCATGCCACTGTACTCCAGCCCAGGAGGTACTCTGTCTCAAAAAAAAAAAAAAAATCAAGGTGGTAAATTTTATGTTATGTGTATTTTGCCACAATTTAAAGAATGATAATTTTCAAAAGGTATTTGAATGGTTTTAAAAATCAATGTACAAGAGCTCAGCCTTGACATATTCATATGAGGATTTCTTGGGCTATTTATTTATTTGAGATAGAGTCACACTTTGTCACCCAGGCTGGAGCGCAGTGGCACGATCTCCGCTCACTGCTACCTCCGCCTCCCAGGTTCAAGCGATTCTCCTGCCTCAGCCTCCCGAGTAGCTGGGATTACAGGCACCTGCCACCATGCCCGGCTAATTTTTGTATTTTTAGTAGAGACGGAGTTTCACCATGTTGGCCAGGCTGGTCTTGAACTCCTGACCTCAGGTGATCCACTCGCCTTAGCCTCCCAAAGAGCTGGGATTACAGGTGTGAGCCACCGTTCCCGGCCTTCTTGGGCTATTTATTAGTGTTATTTCTAATCAATTCTGAGAAGTTTGACACTGGCTCCCTGGCCCTATACAATTAAAGACAGTAAAATAGAGAAAAAGGCCTCAAGAGATAGCGATGGGTGCAACAGCAGAGCGAGCCTGAGCTGACAAACAGGTGGTGGGGTGGGGTGGGGCGGAGAGGCGGGCAGATGAGGGTAGCCGAGGAGTCCCGCACACCTTAGAGGTCCTGAGCTGAAACAGCGAAAGAGCCTCAGCAACGAGGACCAAGAGCCTGCCACATCAGGGTCAATGAAACGAATACATGTTTCAAAAACAAAAATGTTTTTAAAATTTGCAGCTTGAGTTCTTAAAGAAAGAAGTTGCTGTACCCGGAAGATTCACCAAAATTCATCAATACCGAGGACTTTTTCTCCTCCCCAAGTGCTAGACAAAGGAGGTGTGATTTGTCCTTCGCTCGCAGCCGTTTGAGCCACCCCACACGGAGGCGAGCCTCGCAAGCGCCTCGGTTACAGCCCTTCCCGCAAGGCTTCATTCAGTGGTGCCGGGTCCGGGGGCGCTGCATTCTCCCGAGCGGGTGCTTCCGCCCTCCAGACTCCGCCCAGGACTGATCCCCGCAGCAGCCCAGCCTCTCCGGAAGGCTGAAGGGGGCAGGCGCAGCCACAGCCGCGCTCCAAGGGTTGGTTCCTCGGACTCTGCGGCCTTCCCGGGAGCCGCCGCCGGCCCTGGCTTAGGGAGAGAATTGATGGACACGTTGAAATCACATGTTGCACACGTTACTTGCCACTCCATCCGCTCATCGAAAGGGAATCCCCTATTTCTCCTTTCTTTCCCTCTGGGTCACAGACCGTTTAATATGTGTAGCGAGTAGCATTTTAAGTGCTCGACGACCACTTAAGGCTGGTCCCAGGGCAATCATCAGAAACAGAGAGATACAACCCCATTTGGAGTTGGGTGACTTTCTTAGAGAAAGCAGTTTTGAAGGATTTGCGGGGGGTCGTGGAGCGGGGAGGTGGGAAATAACCAGCTTTGCCGCACAACAGGTAAATACCACCCTGATGGCTTGAGGGGAGAGAGGGCGCCAAAGTGAGCTTCCATAAGGCTCATAAAGGCTTGGGGAAGTTCCAGTCAAACTAACAAGCAGTTGATTCCACCTAGGATCCCTTAGGTCAAGCTGTGTAAAGCACCCCACTAGGGGAAGTTTCAGGAGTCGTTAGCCCCTTGGGTCAGAGCAGTTTTGCCTTTGTTAGTTTTAAATTCTGAATACACTTGCCTTCGAAAAACCATAAACGGGCAGGGCGCAGTGGCTCACGCCTGCAATCCCAGCACTTTGGGAGGC